>NC_135849.1:982500-1217500 GCF_029677425.1 Wolffia australiana
GAGAGGGAGACTGCTAGAGATGATTAAAAATTAATTGCAAACGAATATAAAAAAAAGATTAAATCAACAGAGGAGGAGAATCAACAGTAAAACATGTGCGAATGATCCGAAGGGAAGATAAAAATATGAATCCCAACCATTACTACTAATAGCAACATGGACAGAAAGACAAATAAACGAAAGAATAAATCAACAGAGGAGAAGTCAAATGAGTTTTACCTGACATTGGAGGGCAAGTACGCGCTGGGGCTGATCCGGCAACGGAGAACGAGCTGCGGTGCGCTGAAGACGAGGACAGTCGCATCCAAGAGGCTGGCGTATATCAACTGGCTGTCGCACGAGAACGTGGCATGCGTGATCGGCACGGGCAACTCCCGCGGAATAAACTGCCCGAGAAGAAGGAGATGGCGAATCGTTTATAACTTTCCCAGTGAATATAGATCAACTGCATCATATACATGTTTTTCTCTCTCTTGTTTACGCACTCTCATTGTGGGTGAGAGAGAGAAAAGTGGAAATCGAGATCCACGGTCTCTGAAGTAGACATGGTTGTTCTGTTCGTTTGAAACAAACAAAAAATTTGCACAAAAGAACCGCACAAGGCCTTGTTCTTTGTTCTGTTCTTTTTTTATTTTCAAAACCGAACAAAATTCACGAGCAAAATTTGCACATCAAACAAAATTAGAACAAAATTCTCACAAAGCGAACAAAAGAACCGCACATGGGTCTGTGCGATGTTCTGTTCGGAAAACCGAACAGAACGGACGATTCGCACAAAAAGAACAGAACGGCCACGTCTACTCTGAAGGTATCTCCCTCATCTATGTTTCGCATAAAAGGTGCATTAAATAGATAGATGAATAAAAGGTACATTAAATAGATGAGTTCACAAGTATCCCACTCCCTCTCTCTTTCTCGACAATTTCCAACTAAATTTCTAAATGTTCGTGTCTATCTCTATGATCTTCAACGGCTCATGTCTAGTTCTTTACCCAGATATCTCCCCACTGATTTATTAAACAGTTGCCCACTATAATGACAGGGTAATCAGATGATGAAAATGGGTAATAGAACGATTATTACCTGCTTGACACACTCTAATTTGGTGGTTTCGTAGATTGCCAGCTGCGTCTCGTGCACGGCCAGGAAATGAATCTGGTCTTGATGGAACTGCACCTTCATCTCCGAATTCGCCGATGGCGTTCGTCCCGCCGGAATCTGAAGAAATCTACTCCGTTGCTTCTCCCAACCATCTGTCCCCCAAACGCATATCTATGTCCAGGAAATAAAGCAACCACCCCATGGTTTAGAGATTATTATCATGGGGTTTAAGGTTTTGAGACAGATCTATTTCTTTCATTCCAAACTGAGAAAACCACGTTCAGCAACTTTCTTCTCTCCTCTTCCATCAGGAAATGCAGGGATAAAAAATATTATAGAAAATTAATGTAGGTATCTGACATTTGTGATATGAAAGGCAGTATTTTTTTCCGATTTTAGGGAATAAAAGAAAAAAAATACCTGAAGAAAGTTTCTTGATGCAACGAACCTAAATTCAGTTGAAGTTGATTGTCTTCATCAGAGCTACAGATAGTTACTACGATTCATGGATTTTTTTAAGAAAGCTCTATAATAAGAGTTTTAAGGTTCCGGATCAATGGTAGAGGATTGGGAACCACAAAAGTGGGGAATCTATTAATATTTGACGTTGACAAGTTGCTTAATAATCATATAATTGACTTAATATTGTAAGGTCGTAGGTTACCTGAGCATCAGCTCCGGATGAGACGAGAACATTCAATGCGTGGGAGAAGGCGAGCCCAGTAATCCTCTTTGAATGTCCCTTGAGCTTACTCTTCACCTGTATCATTGCACTAGTTACACAGTATCTCGCAGCAAAAAATTCCTAAAAGCAGTACAGATCAGAATTTGGGAAGAGATGAAGGGAGAGCCTGAGAATTTGGAAATTTGAACTTTCATCAGCCATTATACCTCATCAACCCGGACGTTGTAGATCTGAATTGTAGAGTCATCCATGCCGATGGCAATTATGTTATTATCTTGAGGATGGAAGGCCAAGAATGTGGCGGCTGGCGGCGGCGGCATGAATGTCGTCATTGTCTGGATATTTCTCAAAAAATTAAAAACGAATTGAATTGAAAGTAACTAAACACATAAGATGGACGATGAGATATAGTGAAATGTTTATGTAGTGTTAACTTCCACCGATGATGACGACGAGAATACAATGAGAACTCATCATTGTCACCAGCATTCATTCATCCTCACCAGTAAGAACAATGATTGATGACATCATCATTGTCATCATCTCTTGCCTGGTGGGATGAGATGACAATGAATGTTTTTTTTCGTCGTCACGTCTTCTCACTCTCCCTCTGTAAACCTCACTCAAATGGCTAGAGATGATGGCAACATTGGCAACGTCATCTTCATTTGTAATCCACCAGGAGAACGAAGACAAATTATCACTGTTAATCAAGCAGCTGATGATTGCAATTGAAAATGACGTCTTGGATGATGAGGGCATGTATGCAAAGAATGATAGTTTTTTTTTTCTGAAAACATGAGACGGTCACCCGAACAAATGCAAAGAACAGTAGTAACAATACAAGACAAAGGAAATCAAAGGTGGGCTGCTAGTAGACCTTGAAAGTCATCATATTGAAGAGGGATATCTTCCCGCCGGATGCCGACATCACGTAGGAGTCGTTCTTGGACAGTGCAAAGCAGGGAACGGCTTCCTCCGGATTGGCATCTGTGATGTCATTAGTCATCAATATACCGCTTGGCGGCTGCCACAACTGCGGCTGAGTGCTGGCCGATGCCTGGAAAATATACAGAAAAGGTATTTACCATATATATTACAAAGCGAAGAGTCCATAATTTAGATATTGTGGTTAATTTTTGTCAACCTTTCCGCTGGAATTGCGCTCGTTACGAGACCACTTCCAGAGAAGATGAATGGCGTTTGATGCCAGCGCCAAGAGGGCAATCCCCGAGTTTGTGTAAATCAGTCTTGATATCTGCACGAGATTTTGTTTACATATCACTTGGCGAATAAGCTGAAGATATTGTGGTAAAATGAGATTTTTTGGGTTTTGTAGACGTACTTTGCTGGTTCTTATATTGTCAATAAGTCTCAATGAACGGCAGTGAGTTGGCTCGGTTATTTCAGTGAGCTTCCACAACTTGGACTTGTCGATTGGCTCCTCCACTATCCTTGGCTTTATGTCCAAGTTCCTGGCTTCCCCGTTCTGTAAACCAGATAAAATAAATCGAATTATTGTTAAATGTAGATAATTAATGTATTTCAGATTGACCTGATGTAGATTCCACCAAATTTCACCCTATTTTTTTAAAACTTTAACCTAGGAAAATCTCTTGTAGATGGCGCCTGGTTTTTATCGTTCCACACAGATGGGAGATAAAATATATCAGGGCAGTGAAAGATGACGACAGGATGGGCCACAAGCACAAGGAAAATGCGGAACAATAAGGAGAGAGAGAGAGAAGCCAGGGCACGGAAGAAAGGAGGCAGATGCAGAGAATTTTGGAAGAAGGCCGGACAGCGGAAGAGAGAGATAGTCAGTTCTGGAACCTACATGATCGAGGAAAAGAGATGATCGAGACATCAGACGAGGTATAACATAGATAGAAAGAAGAAGTTTTGAATGCTGGAAAGATGGAGGTAGACACTGATTGAAATAGAAATGCATAAACAGATGAAAAACGCAGGCATATGTAGGGGGACAGAGGAGATAAACAAGATAGCAGAAGACAGAAGAATAAAATAATGGACACGAACCGCTACAGACATGGCCGTCACAGATAAACCTCTATCTGCGAAGCCAGAGCTTGTCACAGCTCCAGCGGCTGCAGGCACTGCGGTTATGATTGGCTATTCAGGAAAAAACAGAGAACTGTGGTTAGCCACAAAAAGATAAAACTTCATAATAATACCAAAAATCAGATAACTCTCCACGGCTTACCTTAGATATGGCCTCAGCCGCAGCAGCCCTCGGCGGATCAAATGCTCGATTTTGAACTCCTCGCAACAACCTTATCCCATCAGCATTTGCCAATATTTTGATTCCATTATCATTTGTAGAAACAGCCAGCAGAGTACCGTCCCTATTGAAACGTATACGTGGGCTCCCCTAGAAAATGTATTTTAATTGAACTATAAGTTAAAATAATCAAAACCACAACTAAATGTAATTCTGAATTATTATGACTCGATTTGTACTCACCGGCAGCCCACCCTCAGCGTCAACAGTTGTCAGCATGTTGACATTATCCATATCCCAGAACTTGATCACATATTCATCACCAGCAGCAAGGTATTTGTTCCTGGTGGTGTCAAACTGCACTACCCCCAAAGATCGTTTCCGGAATCCCTGGTATGTTCTCTTCACAGCACCTTCACTCTCGTTCCACTCCACAATAAATGTTTCCCCTTCTTTGCTTGTTCCGCAGGAAAAGAGCCTGGAATCTCCAGAGAAATAATCATTAGATAAATGAACTTGTCCCCTGATTTAGGACCGATCAAGAAGCAGAGAGGGGGAAGAGACGGAGGTAACGGCAGTAAGAGCGTCCCCAAGATGATAGAGAGAGAGAGGATCAGCCGAATGGACATCACTGAGAGAAGAATGGCAAAGGAATGAACTTCCCTGAGAGAGATAAGGGAACTGTTCCACTTCAATATTACTTCTTGGTTGCCTTTTAAACGGAAGGGTTGCTCTCCTTACAGGTAGGGAATGACAGTTTGGGTTGGTCTTGGTATGAGTTTTTGGGGAAAACCTAAACTTTGGTATGGTTTTGATGTGGTAAGGCCTATAAATTTGGTCACTAGTATCGGAAAAATCAAATGCGAAGGTAATTTTTTTTTTTTTTTAAATGCGAAGGTAAAAATCAAGGTCAAATTTTGGGTCAAAAGATTAATGAAAAGAATTAAACAATCAACTTCAGTAGGTAAAGATAACATTTTCGACATGGATCACCAGAAAAAATATTTGGCACGTCCTGTCTATATCAAAGCTTAAGGAGAAAAAAGGACTATTGTAACATAGGTTTTTTTTTGAAGAAATAGAAAGATAGGTTCTAGAAACCTTAAACACAATAAGTTTTCATTTGCTGGTGGTGGCAGCACCGCAGCAGGCAGCAACAGATAGCACCAGTGGGGTAAGGCATCTCGATCTAGGAATCTGGGCAATCTTGAAAGTTTTTCATGTTTTAAATTATACTTAGTATCCAAATTTCAAATAATGTGGAGCGCATCAGCTGATCGAAGGATCTTACCTTCCCATGGGACGTCCTGGATTCCAAACCCAGCAGGTCCAATATATGTAATACTTTTTCCCACCTTTGGACATTTGTTCAGTTTTAGGTTCCATCACGAACCAAAGGTATCTGTCCCGTCCACATTTACTTAAGTTTGGTAAAAAATGGCAAACCCTAAATGCAGGGAACATGTAAGAACGAAAATGCTAAGAAGGCTCCTAGGATGTGGGATGGAACGCGCGCCATGACCCAGAACTGAGCCCTGAGTTACAGGTCATGAAGGATCTTATAAATCAGAGAAAGACTGATGGGTTTTAGTCAGAGAAACACTTCTGGCCCACTTCAAGCACAGCGCGTCCCATGTCCCAAACTAGGATACTAGACGTCGAATGAGATGCACTCGTCTACTCTTTTCCTGCCATGGGACATATCAAACTCTAGCCCTTACTCGGAAATAATGACAGAAAAACCTCAAGGAGACATTAGCGATCATATCAGGTAGTAAATACGTCAAAGTCAGAGTAGAGTATCTCGCATGAGAAACATACCGGGAACCATCAGCACTGTATGCCATCGTGGTGCACCAGTGGCCTGGGGCATCATAGTCTACCCTAGAACCCATATTATCATACAACCATGCCTTTATCTTCCCGTCCAGTGCAGTAGAAAATATAAACTGAAAAAAGAGAAAAACACCCATTATTACTTAATCTGCGTTACTCGAGCGATAATTCAAGCAGAAAACTACCTGGATGTTTTCCTTGTGATGAGGACAAACAGAGTAAATTGGAGCTTCGTGACCCTCGAAGGTGTATTGCTTTGTCCCCGTGGTCGCATCCCAAACCTAGAGTAGGGTTCAGCTCTGTGACTAAGTGCGCTTTATCCTAGATGTAAATAATTATTAATTTAAAAAAACACAGCAACCTTGATAGTTTTGTCATCACCGCAGGTTATGACACATAGCTGCTTATTGGGATGTGCGAACGCCAGATCATTGACACCACCAATGTGAGCATCAAGCTGGCCATTACAGAAGTATCAAGCCAGATTGTGAATAAAAAATTATGAAAATTGTTACAAAAAAGATAATCATGGAAAATACTATCTTTTAATTTTTGGTATACCTCTAAATGCGGTTTTATTTCATCACCACCTTGGTAGGAGTATATCTGAACGATATGCCTGGAATATGCAACTCCTGATAAAATGATATAAACAGACATAAGTAATCTGATTATCGCTAATTGAAATTCCAAGGTTAACCAGACGTACCAAACAAGAGACCGTCGGGACTCCAGATGATACGTTTGACCACTACACTGGGATCTTTGACCAAAGCTGTCTGGAGCCAGCCCATTGAACCGAGTTTCATTAAGAACAAAGTAATTGATTTAAGAGGAGAAAGAAACAAACCTGAAGAGGCACAGAACACTGCGCAAGTTCCCACACTTTGAAGCTCCTCTGAACTAGTCTCACCCGAGTGTCAAGATCCCATAGCGCAATATCACCGTTATTTGTACCAACTAAAACAGAAAAATCCATGAGACATATTTTTTTGAAAAAAATGAGAAACAGATATCTTAAGAAAGAAAACATAATTTGAAGAAAAGATAACGGTTTAGGTCACTAAGATCAGACCAAGAAGTATCGTCTGATGAATAGGATGAAAATCCATGCTCGTGGGACTTGAGCCCTGACTCAAAGTCCGAACAAGAGACTTGGGCAAATCGTCAGTTGAGAAAATTGCTTGGTTATGGTTCTGCACTGGATAGGTGACTGGCATTATGTTAACAGGCAAGTTCACCTGCACAAATTTAACCGGCATAAACTTCAAGGAAAATCATATCCAAAGGAGAGGGTTCCTGATTTGGAGATCCAATATATTCCACCTCTTCGGAGATGCCGATTGGTCTTGGCCTTTTTGCTACATGTTCAGAATCAGCTGAAGGGTAATCAATAGCTGCATTTCCAGTAGGCGGAGTCCTAGGAAGTTTCATGATTGCTGCAACATAAAAATGAAACACAAATTCAAAAACTTGAACCACATGTAACAGATTAATATATTGTTACCATGGTTTGCAGGACCCAGACCTATGGGTCCACCTGAAACAGCAGAATGAGCTGACGTTGGCGGAGGATTGGACATCCAGCCAGCAAGAGGAGTGGGCCCAGGGGAAGGGACTGTCTGAAAGGGCTGGATCCAAGAATTCTATTAGCCAAAATGAATCAAAATTCACATAACAATGAAATAAGTAGTAATTATACATTAATATTACCCCGTGAGCAGTCAAGGGAGGGAAGCCGGTGGCCTTTGGGAGAGAGCCAAGCAGGGGGTTATTTGCGGGCGATGGAGCTCGTGCTCCATTTGGTTGCCCACAACAATGATCCACGAAAAGGGTTTTAATGTCCGGATTTGGCCTTGGATTCTTGCAGAGTTGATGTTGCCAATTCAAGCTGCCACTTAGTGAGATAGCAGCGTTAGCTTCTGTCATTGACGATGGAAAATGATAATTCGTTGCTGCAACTGTAAAACACTTCCCGTGTAGTGTTTCTCCCACCCACCGATAAAAAAATTAGTATGAGAATAAACTATGTTTGTGTTCATAGGAAATAATTAGATCATTGACATGGAACACAAGTTACACTAGTACGCTATGTTGGTAAGCCCAGAAAGGTAATATTATGAGATATTGGGAAAATCTGGTATTGCTCCTCTTCTCTAATGCCCCAATACCAGTTACAACTGATAAAAGGAGAAAGTTAAAGGACACAGGGTTGGCGCTTCTGTTTTCAACTGCGACGCCAAATGAGTTCATAATTTTTGATCTTATTATTTCCTATGATCACAAACACTCATATTTCTCCCATTTCTTACGTTCCTGAGAACTGTTTGATTCGACTGAGCCTTGAAGATTTCCAAAAGCATTTTTTTGCTGTACTATGTCTCGTGGCGTAAAATGTTTTTTTTTCAAATAAAATGATGTAAAGTGTCCACGATGGGAAATAAATAAAGAAGCATATAACCATACATAAATTCAGCAAAATAAAATGAAAGATAATTGAGAAAAATCCACTGAATTAATTCCCCTAAAAGTATTAAGAAATCTGTAATGAGACTACACTTTTATTTACTTAAATACGTTCAATACAGTTATTTTTCTTCGTACCGACTAAAATGTCAACGAAAAAGACAAAAATTAAACTAATATCAAGCCTTTGATTTCGACGTTCTTTCTTTCAATATATATATATATGTATATATTGCAGCGTTCCACCATCTTGATTGTGAATCATGCATTGCTTGCAAAATTCAGAGATCCGATAACGAGTAGACGATTAAAATATCAGTGATCATTGTACTTCTGGATGAAGAATAAATAAATAATAAAATTCCTCATTTAAGAACCCATTTGTTATTACTAATACGGTGTGTAAGTAGCATAAAACTAATGTCTAAGCCAGTCTTTTGCAGATAATTTTTTTGGAAGATTTTTTTACACAGCAAAATGCATGCATGCATAAGAAAATATATCTAATATGCCAAGATTTTCTGTCGTGGTTATGCAAAATCGGCTGAGAAATCTTGCAGATTAATCATCATATTAAAAAAGGCGTGAGAGCGTAAAGATAAAATACCTCTGGTTTATTAGGGTACGTAGCCTGGAATTTTTCAGGCTTGGAAAAATTAACTTGTCCCGGAAAAGTGGGTTGGCTTCAATCAGTTTCTTGAGCTCTGCCAGCATTATCGTACGAGCTGATTTTGTGTCCCCATACTTGGAAAGTTGCTCATTCTCTCTATCCAGCCGCCACCAAGGAATACCCAATCATTACCTCATCATGCAATTTTTTGATATAGATATAAAAAAGAAAATTGACTACAAGTAAATATGCAATTTGTCCAACCTGAAGTTATCCAACGTTAGCAGCTGCGTGATCTCCTTGAATAACTCTTCGTTGAATGACGAAAAGACTCTTAAATCCTTTATAAGAACGTCTACGGCCTTAGCACGGTCATTTCTAGGAATGGAAACAAATAAGAAAAAAAAAACAGAAAAAAATATTTTACATCGCTCTTTAGCTTGCCAACTAAAAATGCTCCTACCTAAGTTTCACTAAAAAAAAAAATCAGGGCATCGTACTTGTCCAAAGCCTCGAGGTATTTCTGCTTGCGGATCTCGAAGAAGATCTTCATCGAGTACCTGTTGTCATCAACCTTCGTAAAACCAGAGAGATATCTCTCGACTTCGTCCCAGTTTCCATTGTGCACCTCTTCTTCGAAATGCTTCATATTGAAGAAGAAACCAGACTCCTGCTCGAGCCTGTGGCCCCGACGAAAAAAATATACTTTAAATTAAAAAGGGCACGATGCAAAAAATGGAATCAAAAGAGAAAAAAGTTATAAATTAGCTTCCAACAGATCAAAAATATTAAAGCAAACTCACTTGTGAACTGTCTCCTTAAACTTTTCTTCGTCCAAGAACTGCAGTATTAGGAACACCAGTTCCCGGCTCAACGATGACATGCTTGCTTCTCTACCTAGCAGAATTTCAAAAAGAAAAAGAAACGAAAAACAAGAAAAAATCACGCGGTCAGATCTCCAGTCCCCTGAGCCGACGAGCGGGACGACACAAAACCAATTTCAAAAAAAATAGAAATAAATCAGCGGTCAAAACATGCTACAGGAAACAGATCAATACCGAAAAACCAAGGGAATACCAAATTCATCCAAAAAAAACACCAGCAGGAGAGATCTGCATCCTCCAGAGACTACCAAAACACAGCGTCCGAATCTAGGGCTCCACCGAACATCACTAGCGGCGGCAAATCGCTCCGAACATGAAAATTAACCAAAAAAAATTCCAAAAAAACAGAAAAACAGCCAGTCCAATCCATCCGACCGTCACCTTCCTCCTTTTACCTGATCCACGCGACTAACCACCGATTCGATCTGTCGGAGCCGCGCAGAGATCAGCTTCCTCCTCTCTCTCTCTAACTCTCTCTATCTCTATCTCTTTCTCTCTCTGTCCCTATCGCTCTTTCTCTCTCTATCACTGGAATGAATCCTAAAAGCCAATTCAAGGAGGAAAAGAAAAAAATAATTTAGCCTGCCGTGGGAACGACCGGGCAAGGGGTATTTATAAGGGCCGTCGACGATAAGCGCTTGAAAATTCCACGCGCTTATAGAGATTATAAGTAGAGAAAGGATGATAAGTGGTCTAGCTTATCATCCCCGGTCTTCCCCATGTGAGAACGCTCCTCTGACAACTGTCCTTCACACTTTTGGACAGTTTTGGCTATCTGGTCACCGCTCCTCCGCTTTAACTTAAACTCACCTCCTCACAGTCAAACTGGGCCGCTCAGATCGATGTCAGCGGTGGCTGTTGCTTTAAATCCCACGCGAGTGACCACATCTCTGTGGGGCCCACACAAAAAGACAACGATGTCATCGACTTGCGATCCAAACTTTTCCTAAACTCTTGCCCTCAGTGTATTTAAATATTACGGGATTGCCACTGCTTTACGCTCAGGCGATCTTCCCACGTGAGGCCCGAGAATGTGTCCACGTGGCAGGCGGTAAGACTGCCGGCGCCGGTTGATTTGCTCGACCGTTGATTACCCTTCACCGTCGGATCTTCATCCAGCGGTGAGGAAAACGATGGGAGACCGCAGACGTCGACCCGCGGAGACCACAAGATAGACGACAAATTTCGGGAATTAATTAGTAATTTAAGAGAGGAAAAATAAATAGGATAATTAGGAAAAAGTGGGGCCCGCTAGTAAAGGACGCTCGTGCGAGGTACGATAAAACGCGATATCTCGCGAGAGGACGAGAAGGACCGGCAGGATTTGCAGAAGACCCTGGATTTTATTTTAATAATTTAGATGTACGCTGGGAAGGGTGGGGCCACGTGTTTTTACCGGGTTCAATCAATTTCACTGCATGATGCGATGGAAAGAGACAGAGCATGCCATCTGCTACTTGGTCTCAGATCCAGAAAGGAATGCTCTCTCTCTCTCCTCTCTCTCGGCCTCCCTCTCTCTCTTTCTCTCTCTTCCTCCCTCTCTCTTTCTCTCTCTTCCTCCCTCTCCCGCTTTCTCTCTTTTCCTCCCTCTCTCTACCTCCCTCCCTATCTTTCTCTCTCTTCCTCCCTACCTCTCTACCTCCCTCCCTCTCTCTCTCTTCCTCCCTCTCTCTCTACCTCCCTCCCTCCCCCTCGCTTCTTCCCTTCCTCTCTTCCTCCCTCTCTCTCTACCTCCCTCCCTCCCCCTCGCTTCTTCCCTTCCTCTCTTCCTCCCTCTCTCTCTACCTCCTCCCTCTCTTTCTCTTTCTACCTCCCTCCCCCTCGCTTCCTCCCTTCCCCTCTTCCTCCCTCTCTCTACCTCCCTCTCTCTCTTTCTCTCTCTTCCTCCCTCCCTCTCTTCCTCCCTCACTTTCCTCCGTCTCTCTCCTCTTTGTCTCCCCTCCCTCTCCTCCTCTCTGTCTCTCTTTTCTCTCTCCCCCTCTCGTTCTCTCTCTCTCCTCCTCTCCGTCTCTCCTTTCTCTCTCCCCCTCTCGTTCTCCCTCTCTCTCCTCCTCTCTGTCTCTCCTTTCTCTCTCCCCCTCTCGTTCTCTCTCTCTCCTCCTCTCCGTCTCTCCTTTCTCTCTCCCCCTCTCGTTCTCCCTCTCTCTCCTCCTCTCTCTGTCTCTCCTTTCTCTCTCCCCTCTCCTCCCCTCCCTCTCCTCCTCCCCCTCTCTCCTTTCTCTCTCCCCCTCTCGTTCTCCCTCTCTCTCCTCCTCTCTGTCTCTCCTTTCTCTCTCCCCCTCTCGTTCTCTCTCTCTCTCCCTTCCTCTCCCTCCCTTTCTCTCTCCCACCCTTCCTCTGTCTCTCTCCTCTCTGTCTCCTGTCTCTCTCTCTCTCTCTTCCCCTCTCCGTCCCCCCTCTCTCTCCTCTCTGTCTCCTCTCTCTGTCTCTCCTTTCCCTCTCCTCCTCTCTGTCCCTCTTCTCTGTCTCTCCTCTCTCTCTCTCTCTCCTCTCTGTCTCCTCTTCTCTTCCTCCTCTGTGTGTCCTTCCTCTCTGTCTCCTCTTCCCAGCCTCCTCTGTGTCCTTCCTCTCTTTCTCCTCTCCCTCTGCCTCCTCTCTGTCTTCTCTCTCTCCGCCTATCTCTCTCTCTCAATCCCTCTATCCCTCTCTCTCTCCTCCCTCCCTTTCTCTTACTCTCTCTCTCTCTCTCTATATATATCCCTATCTCTCTCTCTTCCCTTTCTCTCTCACTCTCACTCTCTCCTCCCACCCTCTCTCTCCCTCTATCCCTTTCTCCGTCTCTCTCACCCTCCCTCTCCCCCTCTCTCATTCTCCCTCTCTCTCTCTCTCACTCTCTCCTCCCACACTCTCTCTCCCTCTATCCCTTTCTCCGTCTCTCTCACCCTCCCTCTCCCCCTCTCTCTCATTCTCTCTCTCTCTCTCTCTCTCTCTCTCTCTCTCTCTCTCTTTCCCTCTATATATATCCCTTGTTTTAGTGGTGATGGGCAGTGCATACAAAAAATCACATCTTATTGCACTTTGTCCTTTACAAGAGGGAAAATAATTGGTTGTGCCATCCGACAACCAGATAAGACAACCAATATATAAAATATATTCATATATATATATATATATATTTATATATCCCTCTGTCTTTCCCCTCGCTCTCGCTCTCGCCCTCGCCTTTGCCCTCATTCTCGATCTATATATATCACCCGCTATCTCTCCCTCCCTTGTTTTAGTGGTGGGATGATGGAGCCTGGTGCACAGTGCATACAAGAAACCATAACTAGAGGTAAGGAGTTGGTTTGAGATCAGACAACCAGATGTAAACCATAATTTAACTCTTTTATTTCCCCAATTTTTATTAGAAGAAAAGTATTATTTAACCACCGTAATTGAATAATAATATACTATCAACAAAACCATAAAAATCTGAGGAGGTTGAATTGGTTTTATTACATAAAAAGTTCCTCCTAATTGGAGTCACTCTTTTATTTATATATATTAATTGATGTTGTCGTGTATGAGAAAAGATAGAATATAAAAATATTGAAACTATATTTTACATAGGTTCACGTGTGGCCAAAAGAAGAATTTGTTAAATATGGTTATATAAAGTTTACTTAATAAATCTGTTATTTCATAATTCCAATTGTATGTTAAGTAAAAAAGTTCTTTTGGCCACTTATGATAATCGTGCACAACAAATCGATAAATTCTCAATACCCTCTACGTAATGGAAGTATTCTCAATGTAATATTCAAAATCCTGATTCAATGTCATGTTCAAAATCTAGATTCAATGTACTCCATACTTCATATTTCATGTATGTGAGTTTGTGAAAAATTCAGTAATCTCTATTGAAAATAAGAAAATCATATTAGTATTTAAATAGTCAATCTAAAGAAGAAAGAGTCATTTCCAGAAGTCTTAAATAAACATTCCAAAGTAGTAAATCATTTAATGTTTAATTTGATATATAATCTTTAGTAGTATTTCAATTTCAACCTTGAATTTTTTTTCTAAAATATTCTAACATTCAAATAATCAAATTTCGATTACTCCAAATTTCATGACCACTTCTCTTCAGGGGCATCTCAAAAACTAGATCAATAAATATAATGATACAGTGGCCCATGTGCGATTATGGCACGCAAAAATCAAGTAATTGGACCAAATTTCATGAACTCTGTAAGTCCAAAATATCCCAAACTTATTGAGGGTCAAAATATACAGCTTTTGTCACTCTTGCCAATTTGTCCAGATCATAATTCAAATAAATTTTGCCTACATTGTCTGGTTTTTTAATTATATATATAACATCCATCCCAAACCCTTCTCCTTCAATGTTTATAAATTATTTGATTATGTGAAATTAGGTCATTGAAATTGTGGTGTGACACGGCAGATGGAGCAAGAGAAGTTCCCGGCGTGACCTGTGGTGCTCTGGTAGATACTCGAAGTGCAGCCGAGAAGATCTCAGTGACATTGGGAACGCGTTCTCAGGAGAGAATAGTTCCCATGATCTGTGAGGATATAGATGGATTCAGTCCGCTAAGATATGCACCTGAGATCAACTCCTGGCGATTACGCTTCCATATCCGTATGTCTATCATGATTGGCTTGTAGATAGCCAATTCTTGGATTATCGCCTGAATGCGTCCGAAGTGGTTCGAAGCGTTGAATCACCATATTTGCAAGATATAAGTGCTTCGAAGATCTCCACTGTGCGACCAAAGTTACTCTTATTTGCGTACATACTCTTCAGTGTCGCCCAAAGTCGTTTGGCGGGATGGATTCGAGCGAGGGGTTCAGTGATTGGCTGCTCAATACTCTGGATCATCCACGATAGGATAGCTGAATCCAGCTGCTTCCAAGCTGCATATTATAGTGATGTCGGATTGGGAGGCTCCATTGTCAAGTGGTGATTCAAGTTGTGAGAAGTCAGGAAGTGCTTGAATCCTGACGCCCACGACCTGTAGTTGTTGTCGTTAAAGATGTACGCTGGCCTGGTAAGTTGTGCTATGATGGGATGTCTTGGAGCAGCTTGTCCAAGTGGAGAGATAATCCCTATCAAGGGAATTGAGTTGTCCAAGTTGTCCATGCTTCAAGATAGAACAATGTTAAGGAGAGGACGCTGCCGAGGAGAGAACAATGCGTAGGATAGCTTTGTTTGGGCAGCGCTGATTGGTGCTTGGCGGCGGCGCCTAGAGTAAGGACGACGCCAAGGAGTAGCGGAGTCCGAGGAGAGAACAACACCTGATGGATGAGGGCGGCGCTTGGGCACAAGCAGCACCGAGAAAAGGGATGAGTCTGGGCGACGCCTGGGCGAAGAAGACGAGCATGGGCAGCGCCTAAGCAAGCCCGGGCTGGCCTAGGCCAAGAAACAAGCCTGAACGCCTGGACGGTGTTAGAAGGAGAACTTGCGAAGAGAGAAGAAGTTGGAGAAGTAGATGGAAGAAAGGGATAAAGAAGAAAATCTAATAATTATTCAAATGAATGTTCAACTATTTATAGGAGTTCATGTTCGGTAATGCATTTAATAATGCATTAGCCACTGTGCCAGATGCCATTCTGTCGAGCATGATGACTTGTGTCAGAGCCGTTGCAGGACTGACTTAGCCGCCTCCTGCCTTCTTGGGACAATGCGAGTGGCGGCATGCTGTGGTGTGTCAGGCACTGCAGTGGAAGTGCTTTAGTGCTTTCAACGGCATTTGTACAGTCTTCCAAAAGCTTCCGTGTCACATCTGACGTGGAGTGGTGCACCTGCCAATGTCCTGTATTTGAGTGTTCATCATTACCTTTGACAGACGGTGCCTAGGCGTGTCTAGAAGAAATAACTGCCTTGGCTGAAGGTGGCGTTGAGAGGACTGCTCGCTGAAGAAAATCTCTTGGTGAAGGGCTGGCCTGGGGGAACCAAGAAGAGGACGCCGAGGGCTGGCCTGGGCGAGCCAAGAAGAGGGCACCAAGGGATGGCCTGGGTGAGCCAAGAAGAGGGCGCAAGGGCTGGCCTGAGCGAGCCAAGAAGAGGGGGCCAAGGGCTGGCCTGGGTGAGCCAAGAAGAGGGCACCAAGGGGTGGCCTGGGTGAGCCAAGAAGAGGGTGCAAGGGCTGGCTTGAGCGAGCCAAGAAGAGGGGGCCAAGGGCTGCCCTGGGCGAGCCAAGAAGAGGGTGCCAAGGGATTCCGGCGTCACTAAGTCACCAGAACTGCCAAGTAGAGGGCGCTGAGGGAGGCCGCCCGATGAAGAAAATTTGGCATCCTTGGGTCACCGTAACGGCTAAAGGAGGGCACCAAGGGGTTTCGGCATCCCTAAATCACCGGATTGGCTGATAGGAGAGCGCTGAGGGGTTCCGACGTTGCCGAGTCACCGGAACTGCTGAGAAGATGGCGCGGAGAGAGGATCGATCACCGAGAAGAGGGAGGAGCAATTGCAGAGAGGGAGAGGATGAGACTGCTCTGATACCAAGTGAAATTAGGTCATTGAAATTGTGACGTGACTACGTAGATGTTTGGGGAAGATAAAGGGAATAGAGAGGAGAGAGAGAGAGAGAGAGAGAGAGAGGAGAGAGAGAGAGAGAGAGATTCTATTTTGATAGGCCTTACATAGGCCTTGTTTGACAGATTCTATTTTGATATGTTCTATTTATGTATTTTTAAATTAAAATATTAGATTCTCCACATTTATATGGATGATGTAATAAATAATCATGCATGTTGAAAATATATAAAATAATTTTTATGCAAAGACAAACCACATAAATTCATAATTCACTGATATAATATATAAACCTTCATCAAGTCCAATCAATAGATCAGTTTGATATCCATAAAAGTCTTGGCACATGAAATGGCTTACTAAAAATTATAGTAAATGAATAGTCTGCTATATGGTACCCATTGGATTCTAGAGGCCTTGACGTGGAAGAAGAAATCAAAACCATCTGTAGCGGAAGACTTAAGCAAAATCGTATGGCATCGATAACATAATGAAATGAAGTACATTTGCATGGATCACATCCGAGATTTCTTGGATCTGGGAGTGAGACGAGTCAAGCTGCTCAAGTGTGAAGCCTCTAAATGTATCCACGCAGTCCTTGACACGTCGGATCTCCTCCTTGTTGATGAGCATCGTTCAACCTCTGTCACCGTCAATACGCCGTCCCGATCACATCAAGAGTGGAGAGGAGTTATGGGGAGAGGGGAGAGTGAATTCGTTTAGGGCCTTCACCTATTTATACTAAGTGGGTATTTTTCATAAAACCCCAAAAACTTAAGTATATCTTCCGACGTCCAAAAGACCATTTGCGTGTGATCTTCTAGGCCCATGTATCAGTCTAGTCAACGACTCGAGCAGTCCAATAACCTTTATTGGCCTTCCAAATTAATTAACTATTTTGACGTATAGATTAATTAATGTCGGATCGATTTAACCCCATTGATAGTTAGAGTCCCCAACATGTGGGGTGCCTAGCTACAACTCGTGCTCTAGAAGATACAAAGGAGTGTGTATCGGCTCACTCATGGAACCTGTTCGTCATCGGTTACCATGTACGTATAGTCCTTCATCCACTTGATACTCATAGGATGACTTAGGGTATGGTCAACTGTCAAATCTAATCAGTCATCCAAGTTAATACTGATGCATTTGGAAATTATCTGAGAACCGATGC
This sequence comes from Wolffia australiana, assembly GCF_029677425.1. Lineage (NCBI taxonomy): Eukaryota > Viridiplantae > Streptophyta > Magnoliopsida > Alismatales > Araceae > Wolffia > Wolffia australiana. The sequence goes on from NC_135849.1 coordinate 999,977, forward strand.
CTATGTGAAGATATATTTATACGGAGTTAATATTATAACTTGTGTCAAATCTGGTGCACATTAGTTTTCAGATATGCCTATGCTTCTTAATAGATAAAAATAAATAACACTAGTTCCTCCTATCTCAATAATAGATAAAGGGGACAAAATGGTGCTCCTGTCAGAATATGAACCATACACTAAGTTGTTTGGGAGTCTCATTTGGATGAAGAAGTATACTTACACAATACCAACGATGGTAAAGGTTCCATGAGGAGAGAACATACTCCTTCGTATCTTCTAGAGTATGAGGTGTAACTTGGCACCCCATGCTTTGGTAACTCAACATATCTATTTGGTTAATTAATACTTGATATACTTAATTAATAAGGTTGGCCAATAAATATTATTGGGATTTAAGAGTTATTAATTAGGCTGATACATGGGCCTAGAGGGTTACACAAAATATTTTTAGATATTTTTGGATATACTCTAAGTTTGAAGGTTTTAATGAAAATTTCCAAGAGATCTTTTGTGAAATTACCCTAGAGAGTATAAATAAAAGGGGGCATCTTGATCTAAAACTGCAAGCCATTATTGAGTGCCCCCTTATTCCCTTTTCTTCCTAAGTGTTGCTTTCTAGCAAGACTGAATGGTGAGCAAATAATATTTTTGGTGACACAGTTTGAGAGAAAGAATAGAAGATCCAGGGCTATGATGATTTCATGTATATGCCTAAAGCTTGGACATCTACAAGAAATCATTGATTCGATATGCGAAAAGGTGACATTTTTGGTTCAATATTTGCCTTCAGTTTTTAGGTCCATTTTTATTTGGTACTATGGAATATAGTTTTGATGGAGTCAATAAAAGCCAAAATTCCTAGTAGTTCCTTTTTAAGTAGATCTTGTTAGTGGAAAACCTAGTAGAATATCATTTTTTTTCTGAGAGAAATATTTGACAAAGAAAGAGCGTAAGAAGAATAAATTTGAGTAGATAATTTCAACAAAATAAATAGTTTTTGACACTTGGCAGAATAAATTAAATTACAACCAAAGCCCACTTTCAATCCATTGACCCTTTAAAATAAATCCTAAAATATTTTTTAAATAATGAATTTATTATTTCATTAATTATGATTAAAATACCAAAATTTGTAAAATCAGAGTATCATGCTGAAAATTGAATTAATCAGTTTACGCATGATAGCACACATACATGATACTTCTAACACACATAATATGTAAAATACATGATACTGATATAATAAATAGTTTTTAGTCAGTTATAAATTGGTCTACACAACTTATTATCTACTTGTCTTATTATTCATCTCTTTACAAACCTATTTTTTTATCCATATTCTTATTTATGAATTTAATTATGTACTATTTTCATCTGAGTTCATCTATTTAACTATTAAGTGTACATTTTAACTTCTTTATATTTATTTATTCACAATTTTTACTTTACTTGTTATGTTTACATAAAACCATGACAATAAAGACAACACACCATTCTCTGTTTATTTAACATTAAATCACACTTTCTAATCCTGGAACGGAGGCTTCTTCTCCAATACCATTCACTAATATAGTGAACATATTCATTACACAACTCAATTTAAACTTAAGATAAGCTCTATATATTTGCACAAAAAAATTACAAAGGAATGCTTAATTAAAGTGTCACTAATTTATAACAGTGTTTAATATTATTAATGATATTTTTCCATAGAAATTTTTAAAAAACTTATCAATAATTTTACTTCATTTTAAGGTGTAAAGTGGGAAGACACCCAGATGCAAAAGGTATATTGGATGACTAATGTTATTTTAATCACTTTGAGGTCTGAGAGTAAACAGGAAAAATATATGAATATGAAAGGATGACTATATTAATATAAGCTATTTCTATGCTATGGCATATTTTTATATTCCTATAAAATCAATGAGGAACAATTGGGTAACCTAGTTTCCAATTTGATCAATCAAACTGGAGCATTATTCATAAATTTATAAGATACAATCAAAACAGAAGAGCCATATGTTATGGTAGTGATATATCCATCGATCTTTGAAAAACTCATGTGATTTTGTATCAAATGGAATATTTTAATATCTGATTTAAAAATACCTTTGCACTATTTCAAAATTGTAATATTGGACAAGTGTTATGACTCCAATAACGTATCTAAACACAAAATTACTCTCTCATTTCTTAAATATTATCCATTATCTTTTTTTAAAGTTGGGTTCCTTGTTAATATTCAACTATTCCCATAATTTTTTACAAGTAGATTTGTAGCAATACAACACATATTCTATATTTTATCCCAAACTTTCACTGAGAGTCATGTCGATGATGCACCTGGGAGTTCATCCATTCAAAATTCTTCAAGCCTTGGCTCACTTGAATGTGTAGTTTCATTCTCTTATATTAAACATAGAAGACTAATGGACCTTTCTACTCATTCTCAAAATCCTTCTCCTTCTTTTTTCTATTTTATCTAATTATCTATCTATAAGATCTATTCTATCTATAAATAAATACTCCAAACCTTTTGAGGTAATTTATTTGGATATATATATATATATATGTATATATAAGTTTGCCTAAAAGTTGTTCCAAGTTTTGAATTAGTTACTCAGTTTAAATTTATTTTATCATTTTTTAATATCTCTAGATATTTATGTTGAACAATACTTTGAACAAACTCATCAATGATCCAGAGATTTATATCAAAAGAGTAAATTTATAAAACAAGAACTTTGTGTAGGAAAATATGGTAAGCTTTCAAGAATCATCTAAAATAGTAAATGATGTCAAAGTAATTTGAATTGGATAAGCACAGAAATCATAACATAAAGTGAAGAGATATATTAATGAGACAATTTGAGATATCTGGATTAGAAATAATCAAAATTTAATATATCTACTGGATTTGGATCTTAAAATTTTAATCATAGATGTGATACATCACTCAGATACAGGATAATTTTACTTTTTTTTCAAATAAATTGGATGAGTTATACTTGATTATCAAATTTAGGATATTTTGAGAAACATGGACTAGATATTTATTCATAAAACCAAATTAAGCGACATTAGAAGAATATTTTTTAAAAATTAGGAGAGACATAATTATTTTGGACACAATGATTACTATAAACCCATAAAGTCTTAAGTCAAGAACATCAAATGAATAAGCTTATACATAAAGCCAAAGCCAAATATCATAATTATATATTACTCAACATCACTAAGAAATGTATCCAAAAATTAATGGAGAGTTTTACATCAATTTTACGTTTATGTTACAGAGTACTAACGTCCGACATGAGAAGTTTGTGAAAGGTTGGTGACTGTCTGAAAGAGCTAATTGAGTAACCAACTTTTCAGAGAAGATTCATGAATTTGGAGAAGAGTCATCGTATGGACAACCCTGGAGATCACCATGAATTTTGGATAAGAAGGAATGGTCAAAATCCAGAAAATATGGGATTATCTGTCAAATAAAATTTCAGTCTTCAGAATAATAAAAAAATGATGGTAAGTGATGTAGTAAGAAAATTAAAAAATTCAAATAATGAAATTCATATAACAAGTGAAAATGTAAATCCATTAAATAAAAATGAAATCTACCATAAATTAAATACATTTGAAATGCATCATAAAATTAGAATGTGGTGTAAATCCATAAAAGAATTACAACACATATCTAAAATTAGCAAGTACAAATCAAATATGAGGGTGACAGTGAGACTTATAAACTTTATGGATGAATGGTTTAAAGATACAAATTTAGAGATAAACAGATTTAGTAATCTAAACGCGAATACCATGAGAGATAAAAATAAAAACAAAAAATGATGGTTTCCAAGAAGGTGCATAAAAGATAAGGATGTCAATTTAGAGAGAGATATGAAGAATTATTGATGGAAGATATTTATGGCCTTCAAGCCAATCACACATTACACAAAATTTTCATCATTTAGTATTACAAACATAGTTGTTATCATGCCATGTGGTAATTATAATCAAGTCAACAAATGTGCAATGCTTAGTGGATAATGATGACATCATATTGTGGAGATAAATTATTTTGAAACATATATATTATAAGAAATACTATTCATAATATATTTGATAAGAACATCAGTTTATATGGATATAGTGGCATCATCTTCTCCTATTCATAAGCATTGGTGTGTAAAAACTAAGGAGATATATTGTAGTAGTTAGACCTAAGACGCCAAGTACATCTCACGGAGGGACAATTGTGTAAGTGGATCCCAGATAAACATAGTCCCTGCCATAAGAGGAAACTGACTCAATAAAAGGAAGTCCTTGTCCAAGGAAGTGGAAATATTATAGAAATACTTGTTCGACAAGTACCAATTGCATCAATCCTGACTAGGATGACCAATTCATGTTCAACATTTTACCATACCCAAGTCATTTTAAGAGTGTAATGTAGACAAGGGATTATATGTACATGGTAAGTAATGAAAAAAGTTTCATGAAAGGGTTTATCCAATCTTGAACACTCACGAAGCGCTTGATTCTATGAAAGATTTGACCCTTTTTACCTTCGAGAACATGTGGTATAGCTTGGTACCTGATGTGTTGGGGACTCAACCTACCAATTGGGTTAAATAAATCCATGAATAAATAATATATGTAATTAACTGAGTAAAAAAGTTTGGTTAGACTATGAAAATTTATTGGGCTCATTGAGGTATTAACAAGACCGGTACATGGGTCTAGAGGGTCACATACATAAGGTTTATTGGAAATTAGAGGATATAGTTAAAGTAATATGGTTTTTATGAAATACCTATAAAAGGAAGCAAGTCTCCAAGAAAAATATGCCCAGGCCAGTGATTCCTTGGGCTCCCCTCATCCTTATCTCCTAGGGTACCATTCCCTCCCTGCACAACTAGAATGATGCGAAAATCATTCCTCAGGAATGGTAGCACTTATCAAGTAGAAAGAAGAAGATTTGACTTGCCGAGTACCGTGTTTAGGAAAAACTCCTTAACATGTAAAACTAACCTTCTAAATTAACTAATTTTTGTGAAGATATTTAACTTTTGGATCTAAATACTTATTCAGAAGTTATTTCTGAAGTAGATGATTCATAAAAAAATTCTTGATTGTAAATTATAGCATGAATACTGCGTCGAACATTAAATTTGTGACTGGTAGTAAAATGACCTTAGGGTATGAGGGAAGAGTTAACCAGTGGGATAAGCAACAAAATCAATTCAAGAAGATGAAGTAAGAGCATGCAAAGAAAGATGTGGAAACACATGTCAGGGAGGCCTCCGTTAATTGTGTGCGAACAAAATACAAGTCCACAGGCAGGGTAAGAAAAGGTTTAGCCAATGAGGACATTAACTCTTCAGGAAACCAATAAAGCACAAACCATGTCAAACCAAATGGAACAGATTCAAACTTCGCCAATAACAGTTTTTAGTTCAATTCTGTGAGTCCAGGCACTCACATAACTCATGATGAACAATGTGATGAACGATATATTTATACATTAAGAATACGATGGGATTAGGAATATATAATCATGATAAGGAATTTATTTATAAATTAATTTTTATAATTGGAGATGGATGATGAGTATGGATGTATGTGAATGGATGAAAGTACATGGATGGATGTGAATTGGTGGATGATTTTGAGAAGATGACAAAAAGTAGATCCTTATTTTCTGCCTGGATCAAGGTGATTAAAGACATGGTATAGCCCCTCCACTTATATTTTTCTTTTAACTTCAATCAATAATGAAAACTAGGAAAACTTGATGGATATTTAAATGACTTTCTTTCACTAGGCCTATTAAAGTAGACATATTTCCAATATGAATTTTACATGAATCAAAGGATTTATTTATAGAGCAAAATCTATGGATGGATAGAATAGAGAGACGAAGCCACACTAAAAATTTCAGCCCAAATGTCGTATGAATCACCAGATATTATAATTTAAAGTTGAATAATTCTCACTCATCTGATTTTCTCTCTCCTCCTTGATTCATGCGGTGGATTGCCAGAGTAACACTAAAATCTCCAAAACCCAGAAAAATTCTTAAATCCCACAAAATAAGTCCAGAAAATATATTTCACATCTTAAAAAGCTTAGAAATATGTATATTTTGACTTATAAAATATGTTTGAATATAATGCCAACAAATTCTAAAAATATATATCCTGACTCAGAAAGTTATAAATATTTAATATGGTGTAAAAAATTCCATACCCAAAATTTAAGAAAAAATATAATATCGTTCAAAAAATCAATTTGATCACTTTAAACTTTATAACATGCATATATACTCATTTTATTGCAAATAAAGACAACAAATTTGTGACTTTAATCTCATAATTAGAGTGTTTTAAATTTTATGGTTTAGGATGGGATAGAAACTGAAAGAAAAACACCAGTATGATATCCATCCTGAATTATCAAACCATCATCATGCTCAACAACCATGCCCTTTATTCATGAGCACCAGCACAACTGAGCTGTCCTTTAAATAACACTATAAATAGATGAATGATAATTGTAAGGGGAATAAATGATGATGAATAATTAGATTTCCATGAACCCTAATACCCAAGAGTTAATTCTTATAGTCATGACATCCTATAAATCATAATAAGCAACAAATAAATAAAACAAAATATGTGTTCTGGTATGGGTAGATAAGGCCTAGATCATCTTGATCCCTTTGAACCTCATGGGTTCAACACATGAGTTTCCCAAAAAAATATTTTATGATTTCCAAGTCTGAAATCACTAATAATTTTATCCATCTCCAAATTTACAGCATGATTCATCACATGCTCTCTGGTTGCAAGCCAAAATTTTAATAAACAATTTCTAAACCCCTCCACGCTTCTATTGAAAATTGTTATCAGAATCTTATGACTTTGGGTTAAGGGGTTGGTGTGAAAAATATTAAGGTAATCATAAATTTGATTACATGAATTTGTGACACATTTGATGAAAATCTGATTTGGCCTAAAATATTAGTTTCATTGTTCATTGTTAATCTTTTCTTAATTATCCATTTTGTGATAGAGACCTTTTGATTCTATTAGTACATTTAAATATGCATGACCTTCTGAGATTTTTTTTTAAAATCAGGCACCTTGTTTGTTTTTTTTCATTGATTAACGTATCCATACAGCGAAATGTTTTCATCTTCTGTAAAATACGCTAGCTTTCTCATTCTTTTTGGTGAGAAAAGGTAATGAAAGAAAAGACACTCGCTTGCGCAGTAAGCTAGTGCGGTAAGCCAGACACGGCAAACAAAAGGGGCGAAGCGAATAAAGGCGCGAGTTTACGAGCGGGAGCGAAGAAGCGACGGAGCGCCATAGTTGTGTTTTTTTTCACATAAAACGATTTATCAATGTTCTCAAGGCGCGAGTTTACGAGCGGCCGATCTTGAGAAAACTACTAACACACTAGATATCAAAAACCATATAATCACGTATCCTTCAAAAACCACCAACAAACTATTCTTACTGGGCATGCATTCATGTCTTTACAATATATTTCAAGTTCATTTCATAAGATACTGCACACATCCTTGAGCTTTTGGGAATACCTTATTTAGACAAACCCAGAATCTCTCTCTATTAATTATAAAAAAATGATTTATCCTTTTACTTTGAATTTTAAAAGTTGATATCTGACCATATATGAGGAGGAACTTTATTAAGCACATGTGACTTTGTTTGTAACATTTTTGACATTAAAAAAATTCTCTATTCATCAAATCAGCTTGTTACATTGAAATAATGCACTATCAATACCATTCAAAATAAATAGAAACTTTTTATTATTAGATATGATATCCAAAAATAATATATCACACAAATATTATGTTGATATGACAATAATAATCCAGGTTTCATACCGAAAGCTTATTCTGCCGAGGGAATAGATGAAGTATCGACAAAGTCATTATGATGGAATCTTGTAGCCAAATGGAGTGGATAAATGCATGATGTCTAATAATAACTTGGGATTTATATTTCAAGATTAAAAATTATAATTTGTAGAAGAATAAAAGAATCTTAGTACTAATTAACATAAAAATCAAACCAGCAGATGATATTTAACCTAATATCATTGATCAAGATGATGATAATCCCCTCAGTATGTGAGTAAGAGACACGTCATAGTAATGCATTACAGACATTGAAATGATAAAAAATAATAACTGTAATTTTTTCGAGCAACATCAGCGCATGAAATTTCAGTACATTAGCATAATATTCAACAAGAAATCTAGATAAATATCAAAGTTCACAGTTAATGATAAGATTCACCAACCTTAAAGCACGTGATGATCATTGACCAATCACTTTTTATTTCTTTTTCTTGATGGCCTGAAATGACCCAAAGAGATGAACAAATATAGGAGAAAAAATACATAAACTGAACATTATGAAAATTATACACAATAAAAATATATGAAAACTGAACATTATGAAAAATATATGGGAATGATTTTCTACGTTCGCATGGATCTCCTCGCTTTCCTTGTAAATTCCTTTACCATGGCCTCGTCTGAAAACGTCAGAGGGATGTCTTCGTCCATGACTTCATTCTTAAAGAATATCGCCATTGACGGTTTATTACTGTGCATTGAACTTCCTTCTCGAGATTTAGGCCGATACGATTCGTCTGGATCTTCGGGGATGTCACGATAAAGATGCTTCAGCATGAAGAGAGCGGTGTCGTGATCTCTCCAGTAGTTTCTGCGGTCGTCGTTTACCATGAATTATAAAAAATTTAAGGAAAATTATAGAGAAAAAATATTTCTTTTTTTGCTCACGTGTGCGCCCCAAGAACTGACAAGTAGGGATGCTCAAAGGTTTTCTCCTGAAAAGAATTATACAGTTAAGAAAATTAATTTTTGAAGTAACTGTCTTTCTTTTAGAAAAATAAACTATCGACCGAAGAGAAGATGCAGCAATGATGAATTCCCTGAACGTAACCATCTGGTACGGATTATATTTTAACTCCGACTAAAGTAAATGTTATTATCGAGATGAAATTTCATATAAAATCCAAAGAATCGATGTTAATAAAGCTCAAAATCTCTGCTCTAAGGACATCAATGAAATTCAGATTTCTCAATAATAAGCCCGTAAGTTTCCCCCATCTCCCGCGACTGACACTTGAAACTTTTAGGGTAAAACTTTGTTCTTTACTAGCGCGAGACGATTCCCATTTATAAATAGACAAGTGGGCCTTTAAGCTTAAAATAAGGTAAAGGAGAAATCCCATAAGACCTTATCAGTGACCTTATGGGTTACTTGGGAAACATAAATATGAAGGGAGATTCTGATACTGAATAACACAAAAAGATACTTTGACCAGCATTAAAAGGTTTTGCTTATGAAATAAGTACACATTATTTTTTTCTTAAAAAAAATTTCAATCAATGAGAAAGACACCAAAATTATATCACAAAAGGGACTAAATGGTATGTTATTATAGATGCGGCTGGGTAGTGGCTACAAAGTCCAGTTATCTAATCCATTTTTTTTTAAAAGGACGAAACCATATCATCAAAAAAGACTTACTTGATACTTTGAGCAGAATTTCAAAGATTAAATTAAATAATGAGACAGGCGGCTAAATTTTATCACAGAAAGGGAAACTTAAATTTATAACAGTACTAATGCCTCGAAGTGGTGCTCTGAAGGCAATCTCTTGTGATATTAAATAGAACTGAGGAATTAGCTCAGGAATAAGAGACTCACCTGAAGGACATGGTCAACTCTCCCTCCACCTCTTGTTAGTTTTTCCATCATGATTGAACCGTAAGACTTCTTACTTGATTTAGATTCATCAGAAAAAACTGGAAAAGAAAATTATACCTTATGAGGTCCAAAAAAAAAAGTGTAACGGACAGACGGAAGGGATAGTTTTATACCTTCGCGCTTATCCTTTTTGCCTGTTTGGAAGACAGTAGCCACTTTGATCTGATCACAAAGTACAAGAGAATAATTATATACTCAAGCCAAGGATTCCTTTTTTTGGATCAAGATTAAAACAAAGGTTCCCTGAAACTTATTTTTGAGAGATTTTATCGATCTCTCTTCAATTTGAGGTTGAACCTAAATCAAATGATTGAGGAAATACATTCCACTCGTTTGCCAATGTCAGTGGAGAGAAATGACAATTTTGGACCTCATCTCACATTTTAAAATATTAATTAAATGCCATTTTCTAGATTTCTTTCCATGAAGAAGCGAGAACGTTTTTATGAATATTTTTCAAGGTTTCCTACCCCAAAAAAGAGGAATTTTGTGCAATGAGAGAATGAATTAGTCTGCAGACTCTGGGAGGGGGAGAATCCTATCAAATCACCACCTTACGGGTGCCCATGTTCATCATCTATGTGATTGTGTTTGTGTTCATCATCTCTCTCCCCATCTCTCTACATCCTTCCCCTTTCTTTGCAGCCATTCTAGTCTCCCTGTGTGTATCTGTATTTTATATTGGGTTTAAGACATCCCCATCACTATTCCTGTTCACCGTTTATTTGGTTGTGTATACATTCAACATTATCTCTGTTATCATGTCTCTGCATCCATCACACTCTCTCTACAACCATTTTTGTATCCCTCTGTGTACTGACAGTTTCCGGACCTTCAAAAGGAAAAGTTTTTCCACTGAGAAAAAGGATAAATATCTTTCATTTAATTCCTCTGTAGGTGACCTGAATATATTCAGAAGAAAAATTCAGCAGTGATTGAATAAAAAAATGAAAACTCCATGGAGATGTCTAAAACTAGGAATAGTATGCAAGATTATCCTCTTAGGCAAAGCAAAAAAGTGTGTTGAAAATACTAGAGAGATTGGTAAAGTTTTGATATCCAAATGATGTTTTCCTTGGAGAAATTGTTCTTTTTTACTGACTATAAAATATATCTTAAACAGTCTTAGACTTCTCCATGGAAAACGGACTGGAAAACACTATATATTTAGAAATAAATGCTACTGATTAGTCATATTCTTATCCTCCAGCTATTTAAAGAAATTTATTCCTTATTTCCACATTCATGAGCATTACTGACACATTACAGGAAGATTAAATTTCTAATTATAAAAAAATTGTGTGCCAGAAAGATACGTACTCTCACTGAGTTTAAGTGACTTGCTAGCGCCTGAGATCTATGCGTCACCTCTTCGGCAAATGCCTAAAACAAAACTTGATGATAAAGGATGATGACGGGATATGAACAACAGTAACATTGTTATCATCTTTCTTAATCATAGAACCTGAAATCCAATATGCAGTCTTTTTCCACCCCTGTGGTAGGGTATGAGAACTGGGCGTCGGTCGACATACTCCTTGCAAATGAGTGGTTCCAGCCTGTGGAAAAACATCTTGCACATAAATATCATAGTTTTCTTTGAAAGCTGTAATATTATGATTTACACTGAAAAATGGTGCACCTATAAGCGACAGGGTCATAAGGATGGAAAATGTTTAGCATCTGTTCACATGATGGCATTGCCTCGGTCAAATTCTCCTCATGCCAATAATCTTGCCCTCTGCCTGAAAACGAGGTACTACAATTATTAGATGCAAAGGTTTAATAAGAAAGAGAAGAGGTGAATAGAAGTAACCCCCAAGATTTTCTACAATACATTCATTTTTGTCAAACCTTTTTTCTGCCTATTCCACCTTAATAGTTCCCTTGTGAGACTTCTTTTAACTGTTTTGAAAACAGGAAAGATCACCCGCGAAGGGTGATCAACCCAAATTTAACGATATATATGAATGTGAAATACATGGTTGACCCACATGGTCCTCACTCCAACCTTCACTCCCTCCAAAACCAGTATGAAATAAGACTCTCCACGTCATTTAAGACGCGGAGCATCAATAAGGCCCTTCCCTTAAAAACATCATCATTGTGGTGCATCCACATCGCCCTTAATACCGTGAGGAGCCTTCCCCAGTCCATAAATCCCTTGCACGCACCTTCCCCAATAGAGCCCCAAGTGGCCTCATCTGTTGTCACATCCACCCCTGTGAGCTTCTACATACTCCATATTGCCTGGGCTAACCAGCACTTGAAGAAAAGGTGAGAACAGTCTTCTTCTCCCTGGGTGCACATGGAACACTCCCAACATACCCAGCATACACTTCTGTAGGACTCAGGTTCTGACTCTTCTCCTCAAGAGGGGCCATTAAAAAATCACCTTTAGAGGAACCTTGCTTCCATAGAAGTCGGATGGTAAGGATGGTAGCTTCTTCGTCCAATGGGGCCTCTTTGATCCTTTTGCATACATACTGAACCGAGAAGATTGTGCCTCTCCATATCCTGCCATCCCTTGTCCCCCTTGAAGGCTGCAAGTGTAAAAAAGCCTGCTGTATGTTCAGCAGGTAGTCCACCCTCTGGTCTAAAAGAACGTACTCCGAAATCGGATTCCTTATGTTATCCCAACATTATCTAAATGATGTTTGTGTGTTCCTTGCCAGTTGGGATAGGAGTGGCAACTCCTCCCATTGCATACCTCAGGCTGGCCAGTCGTCCACCCAGTAGCGGAATAGTGAACTGTCCCCCCGGTGGCCTTCAAAGAACCTCTAGACTCGGGGAAATATCTGCCACATGAACCGCCAGAAAGGAGATGCCCTTCTATTAAAATTGTGTGCCACTCCCAATTCACATCTGGACCATAGCTATCTCTCAAGACCTTCATGGCCATATCCTCCTTCGACCCCATAATGCTGCCCGCCAATTTTACTGGAAATTACGTGTTCATGGCTTAAAGATGTAGCAAACCCAGACCCCCCTATCTCTACCAATCAGCATAACACTTACCAAAGAGACCCTAGCAGATCCCTTGCCATTCCCCCCCTCAGGTCCGTCCCAGAAAAAAAACCTCGTCAAGGCATCCATATGCCTTCTGATTCCTTTAGACAAATTAAATACTGCTAGGTAAAATAACGGAATGGCTGAGAGCATTGATCACAGAACTAGCAGACGACCCCTCTTTACGTGGCTCTGCCAGCCATCCAGTCTCCCCTCCATATTTTCAATTATTGGAGTCCAGTCTGTGTTCGAAAGCCTTCCTTTTGTCAGTGGTAAACCCAAATAGCGCATGGGAAATGTCCTAATGTGCATCCCCAGAGCCTCGGAGCATTGTACCTCGTCCTCTAGTGATGGGCCAAAACCTATGATACGATCCTGGATCTAGGCTCGTATCGGAAGGAGGGTAGAGGACGAGGCGAGGTAGAAATTCCCAGGGTAGAGATGAAATGGGAAGGATCTGAGAGGAGGCCGAATAGAGGGGGTAGGGATCGGCCGAGGACGAGCCGCCTGAAGACGCGGTGAGGTAGAGACTATCACAAGGGCAGTGGATCATAGAGGGAGAGAAGGATACCAACCTAGACGAGGAAAGGGGAGACAAGATCACTTCTTTCTATCTTCTTGGCTGCCCTTCTAAAGGGAGGGCATCCCTATTTAAAGGAAATACAACAATCACTAAATGACTGAAATGCTCCTGTGGGCTAACATAACATTGACCACCGCCGACCAGCCGGCCCCGGCCTCGACGGCCTCTGCCTCCGCCCCGATGGCCGGGGTCACGACGGCCATGGCTGCGAAGACCACCGCCGTGGCCCGGATGCACGCGGCGATGGCCACTGCCATGGCCCTAACAGCTGCGGCCCCGGCGGCCACCACCCTAGGCATTGGGGATGGAGCTGGCACCGCCCCGGGCTCGGCCTGGGGGCCCCTCGACCAAGGGGGAGCCGTCGCTGCCCCGACGACTGCTGCCCTGGGCGTTGGGGGCGCCGCCGCCACCTCCTCTCTGAGTGCCGCCCTGGGCTCTCCCTGGGGGCCCTCGACCAGGGCATCTGCCCAAGGGCGAGACGGGTCCTGAGGGAGGGTCCTTCCGGCGCGTCCTGCTGCGAGAAGGCCTGCCAGCGGGAAGCTAGTGGGCCTGCTCAACGAGGAAATGGGCCGGGCGCGGGTTTCCACCCCTGGCCGGCCCGCCATGCTATGAGGCAGGCCTGTTTCGGGTGGGCGACCCAGATAACAGGCCCAATAGGGGGTTTTTTCCCCACTACAGGCCCACCTCAGGTCCCCTTTGGCCCAAACCGACCAGGTGACTGGGTGAACGGGCCGGCCATGATGTTCTCCCCCTAAGACCAGCCCAACAGGGCCCATGGCCCACCTGTTTCCCTGGGGACGGTCTCCGCTGCACTCTCTGCCCAGGGAACCACCACATGCTGCCGCGGGACTTCAGAGGGCCGCTCGTGGCACCGCCACGAGCTGCCCACGGTCCCGCCACAGTCCATCCGCCGACATGTCGTGCACCGCTCGGGGAACCGCCGTGCGCTGCCGGAGGACCTCTGTGCACCACTCAAGGACCCACCGCGCACCATCCGGGGACCACAGTGAGCCGACCCGCAGGTCCGCCGAGAGACCCTTGCGGATTCGCCTCGCAATGCCCACACACCGCTGCATGACGTCCAGGGAGCCGTCGTGCATCAACCCACGGGACGGCCACCAGCCGCCTGTGGTTCCACTGCACGAGTCCCGCGGACAGGCCACTCCATGCCCGGGGACCCACAGCGCACCAACCTGTGAATTGGAGCAGCCCCGCTGGAAGCCACCACTGCCAGGTTGCTCCGCCACCACCACCAAGTTTCTCCACCACCACCACCGCCGTCACCACCATCAACCGATGACTAAACTATCCCCTAGGAGCCTATCAACCTACAAACACTGAATTTGCCCAGTTGATCTGCAAACCTGAAAAGTCTGCAAAAAGGTCTAGCAGTGTGGATAGGTTTCTAGCTTCCTCCAAAGAGCCTTCCATGTAAAAGGTGGTGTCATGATCATATTTATTTCTTTCCTTTCAGGGTCATTAACCATCTGAATCATTACACAACACCCAAAAGTATGATAACACAGAATTGCATCATCCGGAAAAGGTCAGCTAGACTAGACATTAAACCAAGTGTATATTACTCAGAGGAAAGAGTTTTGAAAACTATGATCCAATTCGCAGAGAGCAGACCCATCTTTCAAAAAAAGAATGATACCCACCTTTTCCTTCCCAAAGTTAAAAATGAATTACTTTTTAGTGTCACATATATATCAAAAGTAGTGTCAAATATATTAGGAGGATTACCTATTCCTATGCGAATATTCCGAAGTGCAAGGAAGACACCAAGCGGGGAGCCAACCGCAAAGAATGTGTCAACCTGATGAAACAATTACAGTAGAGTCACCATTTTAACATGACTTAGAAAAAAAATATTTGAGCTTCATGATTATAAAAAAGTAATCAAGGCTAAAATTTTTCACATATAATTACACTTAGTAAACAAAAAATCTGAAGCTAGTCAGAGGGGCAAGTCTATTACCTTGAAATCAAGTTTGGTGTATCTGATGTAAGGGGTGTAACTCGTCCATGTGTTGTCTTTGACAGGAGGATATGGGCCGGAATTGTTTCTTTTATCATCTCGACTTTCTGAAATCAGGTAGAAGCATATTATGGATGGATTAAGAGGGAAAATCAAGTTCAGGGTATCTTCTTTAATGGGAGAAAGTTCACTCACCTCCATGTCGTGAATTGTTGCTTTTACTGTCCATTTTGGTAGAGAATATGGACGTGGCTTTTAGTTCTGTTTGTGCCAGCTTCTCTCTAAGGGACCTTATCTTAAGAAAAAATAAAATTAAAAGAACCATGAATCTAGATACGTCCTCTGTAACTGAGACACCTCCAGAGAGAAATACTAAAACTAGTTGTTGGACAAAGAACAAGAAATTGTCTTTATTACAAAAAGTTATAGTATTATACAGTGTTAAATCTCTAATAATATTTCTGGCCTGTTGGAATGTGATACCAACGGTATCCAAGTAAGAATAAAATTCCAATTAAATTTCACATGAGATACTTCAGAAGAACAATTCCGCAAATTCAAGAAGCCATACACGATAAATCCAGGTTTCCTTCAGGTGAACCGGATTTAGAAAAAGAACAAGAAGTGGAAATGTAAGATAGAGATTGAGAGAGGACGGAGATTCCCTGCCCCTTTCTGGTTGCAGGTGACTCCCGCTCCTAGCCCTCAGTCGAAGCTGCCCTCTGAATAACATAATCTTGAAAAAGGTCTCTCTCCTGCCTCTTCTCTGCTTCAGTTATTTATAGGATTTCCATTGGCTGTCTTCCCACGTGTGAGATCCCCCACATGCCCTGACTTATCAGGCTCTCTTATTGGTATGACAACAATGCGTCTTAGAAAAGAATGCATAAAAATGCAGGGTACTACAACCTGGCGACCAAATTGTATGAGTTTCTTTGTCGTACGAATCTCATTGAGCTGGTTCAGATCAACTAAATAGTTGATAATAGTTATATCTCTTCATTGATCTATTGCTAAAGTTTTCTGCTGGAAATATGGGAAAAACAAACAGAAAAATCTCACTGTAAGATTGATATTCATACGAAAAAAATAAATCTTTAGAATCAAAAAGACTTTGTTATGCTTGAAGCTGCTACAAATAAAATTAGAAAGTTTTAGATCTAATGGCCACTACCAGCACAGGGAAGTTCTTGACTTTTTATGTATCTATTCCCCTTTATAATTAATTATAGACATACCCTTATGGCCTCAAGTTATAAAAGCTCAAAATGACTCTTTCACTTTATGACTATTCTCCTCCTACTGTTCCTCATAAGCTGAAAGAACCTCAGGTTCACATTTCCCTCTCTCTGCCATAACTTCCTGGACCTCTGCACCAATCCATCTCCACCTTCTTATCTTCCTCTGCTATTGCCTCATTTTGTCCATGTGGCTCCTTTTCCTATTCCTATGATACCATTCTGATATCCTCTAGGTCATCCAAGACCGTGATTTGGGATAAGGCATCAGATCTCCATTTATTTTGTGCCTCCCTATTTTTTTATGAATTCCTTGAGTTGGCTACATAGACCTCTGATTTTTTAGCCTCCTTTATCATCACAGAACCCTGCTTAAGGCTAGCTATCCACCCTCTGGCTAGCCTTTCCTTGAAACCTGCCTCCTGGAATCAATATTTTTTCATCTTGAAGTATGTTGACCAAGGGAATCTCTCGTGCGATTGCCATACTATCGGGGTGTGATCGAACAGCTGTTCGAAGAAGCAACCACACATCGGCCAGCAGAAATTTCTTAAGGAGCTCCAACAAGCATAGGAAGCAGTCCAACGGAGATAAGGATGTAGTGTTAGTTGTGCCCCTCCAAGTGTAAACACAGTCAGCTGCCCTAGTTCTTGTGGAGACAATGAGTGCATAAGGCTAAGGCTTCTGACCAAGGTCCCCTCATCCCCCATGGGGTCTGTATTCCACTGCTAACGCCACGTTGAAAATCTCGTTGTAACAACAGAAGATAATACCTAGAATTTTGGTACAACCCTTGCCCGCTTCCCCCAAAGGGATGCCCTTAGCACTGGATTTTCTGGCCTAAAGACCGAAACGACCACCAATTGAAAGCTGTTTATTCTCTTCTTCAGTGGTGCCACTGAAGCGAACTGCCCTGTCCAACAGTCTTCCTCACAAAACAGTTTTTTTTTAAAACACTTCCTCACAAAACAGTGACTAATGCTTGGCCACCATCAGCCCATCAGATCTTCCTCCTGGGCGGAAATCCCCTACCCCAACCCTCCAATCCCATGCCTTTCACTTCTCCAAAATGTTCTCCTGCAAGCACATCAATCAAACTCATATTTTTCCATAAAGACTATCCAATCCGAGTTGGCTGTGCTTTTCACACATTCTTGACACAAGAGTGTGTCTCAGTTATTAATGGAACAAGAAAAAAAGTTGTGATCTCAACTCCTCACTGTCTTCGTGACAAAAACGATCAGACCTCAGACGACGAGGAAGTCTGTGATACCAACCGGTTCTTCGCCAACAGATATCAAAGGAGGAAGCGGAAGCTGAAGGCCTAAAGGGTCGCACATGAGAAAGAAGCCCCGTACGTGCGAAATGTCTAAAAAGGACGCGGGAGACAAGAAGGACGCAGGAAGCATTTTGTCGACAAAGGCAGTTGCTGCCGCAACTGAGGCTGTTAGCGGAGCAGGCTGCGACCAGAGGAGGAGAGCTCGAGCCCGAGCTGCTCTTCCACCCCTACCCCTCTTCTCTTTCTATTTCCCATCTTCCTCTTCCCCGAATCCTAACCCTAGCTACTCTCTGGTTATTTCTTTGAGGTGTCTCACGAACTACATAAGTGTGGTGAAAGGTTTTTTTTAGGTTTCAATCTCGAGATATCCTCTAGGAACAAGCGAGGGTATCAGTCTGCAGAAAAAATGGGTAAATAGAACAACAATATTCTACATTTTTTAGAAAAAAGTGGGTAAACAATCAGAGCTCAGACGAAGAGGAAGTACTTGAAAACTTTAAGCAGAGAAAATCCTTTTTTAGCGAAAAAACTGCAATTTTCTTTTATTTAACCAAGGGCCAATATTTTTTATGGACAAAAGTCAAAGATCTTGATCAAGATACCTATGAACGTGAACATCGTTACCGTATGACAATCAATTAAAGGGAGGGGTACCTCTTCCTCCAAGGATGAAACAATCTGATCCATTCTCTTATTGTCCCCCAGTTCATCACCATCGCTTTCACCAGCCCGGCTATCTTTCACAGGTTTTTCCTGCTGACATTCATCACATCCTTCACCAGAATCATTATCAGAACCTTCAGGAACTTCGACAGCTCCAACAGATGTCGAGGAAGGATCTTGAGTAAATGATCTCTCCTTAGAAACATGGATGCTAGTTGAAACAAAGTTCTCTAATATTTCAACATTGTCAACATTTTCATTAAGATCACATTCCATCTTTTTGGCCATTCCAGTGTAAACAACCCCAGAATTAGTTTCCTGGAAACACTCTTGATGACAAAGAATATCATAAGATAGGACACTTCCCAAAGAGTGGCCATAAATAGAGACCTGAAAGATAATTACGTTTATTAACAAGTTTTCCTCTTGGCATAAATATTTTGTAAGATTTGTTTGTTACATACCTTGCCTCTATATCCTGGGTTTCTTTTGAGGAATTTCTTGTGTAATTTATTTAACTGAGCAGAAACCTGTAGATGCAATCAACTTGTCAACTCTATTTTTGTGACTTTTAATTTAACATGACTAGAAAAACTAATTCATAAGATACACTAAACATTTATAAGCCAAAAAATGAAAAAAAAAGCGTGCCAACAATAAAATTTCAAGAACAAGAAAGGAAATTTAGAAGAGTCTTTATTATTATTTTTTGAAGAAAGATGAGTTGTTATTTATATCTTTAACTTGCTAAAGTATCGATCGCACAAGCTCAGCCGGGTGGATGTGAAGTCTGACGAGGAATGCTGGAGATCACTCCCGGGGGGGGTGCTTGCAGAGGCCGCTCGGGATGGGCAGGGACCCTCGCAGTACTCTAAGCATTATGGCTGCACTGTAACGACTTGGTATTAAGGGACGAACTGTGTCGCTGGACTTGGTATTACATGATGTGGAGCATTGTATATCCTACTGGGTTAGTAGGAAGTGAACGATGGAAAAGAGGCCAGGTAGGTCGGTCATGTATTTTTGACGATCATATATATATATATTAATTTTGGGTTGATCACCGATTTTGGGTGATCTTCCTAAGTTGTTATTAATTCAAAAAAAATATACAACTTGCTAAGTGGCTAGTTCATAGAAAACAGCATTGCCAGAGTTTATCATAAACTCAAAGGCCTAAACTTATTCAAGTCTTGATAATGGTGCCCTAATTGTATTGAATTACTATGCTTCAGTTGAATACTTTAAACAACTGACTTTTTTGTTTGATGTGATGACCTGTCAGAGCACTCGAACAGAATTAGGGGTAAAAGTAGTTGGGATAAAATATGAAATTTGAGAGTGTCATATCTAACATTAAGTCAAGTAAATAAATCTTTGTTCTGAAGAAAAGACAAGTAAATAAATTTTAGAAGAGTCGATAGCCTGATAATTAAACGATGATGATCATTTAGTCCTTTTTGAAGATGTTTATGGTAAAAAAATACTCAAATGCTTCCACAACTTTAAAACAGACCTCCGTGGCCATATTCAATAAGAAAGAAAATGCCAGTCATGCTTGAGAACTGAGCACTATATCTGAAAGGACGAACGGGAAGGGTAGTGATCAAATGGAAAGTTTAAGAACCAAAATCCATTGAAAAAATTTGGGCATCATCCTGTTCCTTGACCTGAGGCATAGGTAGAGTTTTTTTAGTTTTTCCTCTAATTGTCGGAACATCAGATAAGGATTTCCAAAACATTGGTCCAGATATTGCCCGAGGATCAATTCATCACTTAGAACATGTGTACAAACTTTTATTTATCATTCACAGAGTCACAAAGTTCTGACTCAAAATGATGAGAATGGTTTCGATTCTTCATTTAAGAAAAAAAAAATTACGAGACTCTATCACACCAGAATTTGGCAATGAAAATATTAATATCACCAAAATCTGTAAAAATGATCTGTTTCTCCATTTTCATATTTTTGCACACTGGGTCAATGATTGAAACATATAAAAAGTAAGAGTAGTTAATGCATAACTCCAGGGGAAATGAACTTTTTTTCTTTGTATATTGGATTGATTGATCAAAATTCATTAACTCAAGACAAAATACGACTATCATGTTTATCCAGTCAGTATTCCGAATGTACTTCCGATAAAAATGTGCTTTCATAAGAAAATGAAGCAAGAAGATGATGAATTACCGAATCAATAATATCTTGGCAGTATATGGGGCTCAAATAGTATAGAACATCATGAACAGTTGCACTTAGTGTCACACGCAAGCCTCGAACGCCATCTAAAGTGATCTTCTCAACAGCACTTTCGCCACTAAGATGCAGTCCTCTTCTCCACTAAGTAAATAAATATTTATCACAGATTAGGATATATGTTTAAAAATGATAACCAAGAGGAAACATCAACAATCAGCTTTTTTCCATTCAGGTTTGTAAATAAGGATAATTTGAAAGTGCAAACAATTGTACAAAAACATAAAGTGTAGGGTGGTCACATGTTTACCTGGCAGGGGATAAAAAGGACTCTTTGCATGCTTCGCTGGTAAGGAGACAGGTGCGTTTCAGCAAGACCCGCAGCCATTTGACGAAAATCACCAACATCGTCCACCAAGTTAGCTTTTTCCATACTTTGTCCAATCCCATGAACCATAAAAACAAGGTGACCCACTGGAACCTGTAGAGACAAGGAAATATTTCTTTTAATTTTTTTCATATTTTTAAATATACCTTGAGGAAGTCCAACAAGTATTGCTTAAGGGTTAATATATGGGCAAAGCCCATTATTTTAACCTTTATTTATACAGGCCATACGTGAATCATTAGCATTAGTATTTTCTGGAAAGCCCTAGTCATTGGGTGGTGTCTAAAGCATCCAGAGAATCAAGCTTTTACTGTGAGATTTACAGTTCATACTTGATTTTACTGTGTACAATTGTAAGCTCGCAATTAGACTGTATTGATCTTATTCTCAACTTACGTGAGATTAAATATTTAAAAGAGAGACCTGACCAAGGAAACTTAGACTCCCCATAATAATAGAAAGTATTATGTTGAAAACAACAGAAACAAGAAATGACAAGAAACTTCAGCTTATTTTCTTAGGCTTTTCCTTCAGCTGTGAAGGTAATCTTTTGAAAATTGTCAAGTGCAAAGTTGAAAGTCATTCATGGGTCACCTTTAAAGGAAAATAACTTAATCTTCACAATTAAGATTTAAAATACTAAAATGAACATGGAGGGAAAATCATTGATCAAAGGTAATGGCATGTGTTTGGAGGAAGACCTGAGAACAGTAATCATCCATCTCCTCCTCCTTCTGTTGACGTAGCTCATCCTTTATACAAGAAAAATAAAATGAAGAATGTCTTGCTCAATCTACAGGATATGTTAAACTAAATAGGCACTCATAAATGTAGAAAAAGTATACCTACAGTTTAAATGCATCATATCCACAACATGGAAATTGGACTAATAATCAGGAGTGAGATTTTTATGCCACAAAAACAAAAATCTTAACACTTTTAACCATCAATGAATGCAAAGAGAAATGATTTAAGAATGAGAATTTTTAACAATCTATTGTAATGATCCCCATGGAGATCCAACAAAATCAAGAAATGGGACGAGGGGTAGAGAGGAGAATAGGAGAGATGGAAGAGGTAAGAGAGAAGAAGAGAGAGTGATTGGCGAACAAACTCTCAAGAACCTCTGAATCGGGAGTTCTTGCCCTCACGAAAGCCGAATACAGCTACTCGTGCCAAGAAACCACAGGGTAGTCATTCATCAAAAGTCCCTCTTAATGACCTTACAAGGGGGTATTTATAACCCTACAATTTCAAGAATCAGTTATCTCATCAGGACTCTAACATCTATTCCCCCTAGTAAGCCCACTAGGGGCATTCTTGTCTTTGCATCATCGTCTCACAATTCTCTTCAAGTATGTAGCCCTCCTCATTCGAGGCAGGACATGAAGTTACAAGTTAGTGTTTCCCCTTGGTATCTACTCTCTCACTCCACGACGTCCACTCCGCCGGGTCTCTTTCCATCAGGTGACGCCCACTCTGCCACTCCTCTGTCGCCCTTGTCCCCCTCAGCATTGTCTAACCCGCCAGGGTCACTTCTTTCTCCCTTCCATCTCGATATGTTCCCCATTGGGGATCCTATCAGAAATCACTTTTTAAAATCATTTATCAATTAATTAGCATGATCAGAATTCGACGATCTGCAACGGCGATTTTACTCTACATAAAACGGACCTGAGTTGGTTTTGTTGAGTCTAATGATGAAAACCCTCGTTTGAGTTTAACAGTGTTTCCTCTGCTTGCAACCAACCATGCCTCCCATGAGTCATCTTCACCGGTGAAAAGCGCATGTGAACCCTAGAAAAGATACGAGATAAGCCGCTAAGTAAATATTTAACTCAGTTTTTATGCACGCGGCAAAACAGTAGACAAAAATTGAAGTACCTCCGAAAAACCCTGAACATCAACTCGGGCAGCAAAGAGGCCAGATGGCTGAAATGATCGTCTTTGCCATACCTACACTAAAGGAACCTCCACAACTCTTAGTGTTGCATTACATGCTAATGTTCACCATATATTTTCCTCATAATCATGTAAAATTGCAAACTTTTGTTTCTTCATTCACTATTCTAAATATTTCCCCCATCCGATGTAGTAGTAGGGCCATGCAACCCAAAGAAGAGAGATGTTTTTTTTCCTCTTAACAACCTTGATTGGCGCATAATTTACTATAGAGGCAGCCCAAATTCTAATTAAGCATATTCAGATATCGCGCCACTCTATACGTGATGAAAGCTACTTCAAAATGATATCAATTTATCCAGTATCCTAATAAAATTGATTCTTCTTAAAAGCTACCACAGCTTCTGTAATTTCGAAAACCAACAAACCCATTATATTATGGCTCCACGAGGGAGAAATTCCCTTTGCTGGGAAAACATGACTTTCATCAACAACATGGCGTTAAAGGACATGGTTGTTGTTGGAATACATTTGAATGTACAGAACCAAGAACTTTGAAGATAAGTCAGATAAACCAGAAATATTTGACTCATGCCAATGTTACCTTACGATGATATGAGACCTCCAACTGTTCGGATATATCTTCACGGAGTGGAAGCCAATCAAGACTCCCTTTGCGAGCATACCAGTGTCCCCTGAGAACACGCCTATTCTCACCACTCCAGTAGACTGGGAAGCAATGCCTCTTTGCTAAATCAACCTGTTATATCCATAGAAAATTTTGCAAAACTGAGAGGGATAAAAACATCACGACAAATCCTTGATATTTCATGATGTTTTTGGCTACATTTTGTCTAAATATTTATAAGTTGTCAGATATTTCTTAGACATCGTGCTGTCACCAATTGGAAGATAATAACAAGGTCAAATAATAAATAATTTAATAAATAGCTAAAGGGATACCATATGGGAAACAGAATAACAGAAGAGCTAGAAGAGAAAATAATAGAAATGGATGACGAACAGTGCAACATCTGGGAACAACTTTGGTGAGAAGATCCTTTATCCTGGCACAGCCGGCCATGATATAAACAACCATAGCCTTGGCTATCTCTAGATAACATACCAAGCAGTTTTATTATGCTCAGAAATCAAATAAATTAATGTGGCCTCTTGGCCGACCAAATTGGGTCTGATTCACATTGTATTCAGAACATCTTCACAGACTCATGATTTTTCTTTCTTTTGCACCATATGATACATATTCCAAAATTTCTGAACCCAGCGCTTCCAATAAAAAAATATTTCAAAAAACATTATGCCCATTAAATGCATTTTTCAATGAGATTGAATGATGCCTTGAGGAGAAACAGAGGAACAGAATCAATTCCTTGTTAAGAATACTTCTGAATGTTGACTTTTAAAGATACCTCATATAGCCCTCCTTTTACAGGCACACCCACTCGCTCTTCATCTGAAGGAAATGATTTTTCTGCTTGAGTATCAAAAACGTCTTCAGAATTTCTAAGAGAACCTTTTGGTCCTGAGCTGCATTCTGCATATTCTCTCCACCAATACGAAAGTAACTCTTCTTCCCTCTGAGTTGATAGTGGATAAAAATAAATTAGAGGCCATATCATTACAAGATGGAAGATTTCCCGGAGCAGTGAAATAGCAAGTAAAATGTACATAGAAGTAAAATGTAGAAAAGAAACACTAGAAAAAGTAAAGAAGATATAATATGGAAGGAAATCATTATTTAGGTAATGTTACCGGACATATTTCCAAAAGTGCATGTGAACATTTAATACTGTGATACTAAACTTAAGACCAAAGAGTTAGGAACACAACAACACAACAGCATTTATTTATTATTTTTCTCTTATTTTCAGCCATATAATTTCCGAAAGTAAGTGTAAACCACCATCTCATTACAGTGCTTGAAATGGAGTAACACAGAATATCTTACAAAAGAATAAAATAAGTGGAATCAACCAGTCATAATCATGAAAGGAACACATCATAATCATTCAAACAATATTTATAGAGCAGTAAGTTATAAATGATATCATTACAATGTCACAAATACAGCACATTAAAAAAAAGTCACCTGCAAGAACGAAGCTTCCAGTGCGAGAGAGTCTCTGACACTGAATCTGAAGTAATCACTTTTTCCCACTACCTCTGTTCGTGGAATTGAAGCAGCAAGCTCTATCCAGGGAATTCCGACAAAATAAAGATGAAAGTGGTTATACTTAAATTTGCACTTTTTATTCATCAAATATTTTATAACCAAACTTTTTGGAAGCATGGGAATGGTTAAAAATATGATATGAAGTAATGAATTCATTAATTTTGTGGAGAGGGCATGGTCATGAAAGTGCTACGAGATATGTACAGCACGCGTTTGAATTGGGAGCTGCGATCGAGGCCAATCAGAGGAGCTTCCGGCTTTTGGCAGGGATTGGGCCAAATTTTCCAGCAAAGCCAAGGGTTATTTTTACCCAAATTAGGGGATGGAGCGTATTTTCGCTATTGGCTTGATGACTGGTCCACAGGGGGTCCGATGCAGGAAGTTTTCCCTCGGCTATTCGCATTGGCTAGGAGCCCACAAGCCTCGGTGAGAGATTGTTGGGACGGCACATGGAATCCATGCTTGCAGGATGCACTGTCTAAACAGAGAGTGGAAGATCTCCTGAACATGCAACAGAAAATAGCAGACCAAAGGCCCGTGTATGGGATAAGGGACAGTTGGGTATGGAGGGGAGCCCAGTGGTCAGTTTGAGAGGCGTATGAGCAGATCCGAGGTGGTACGACAGAAGATGCAGACTTTAAACACACATATAAATGCCTATGGAAACAGAAGGTACCGTTGAAAGTCAGAATTTTTGGTTGGCTGCTTATTATGAGTCGAGTTATGACACGTACTCTCCAAAGGCGCATGATCCCAGACACGCCAATTGCGTGTCCCATGTGCGGCCGTGGAGAGGAAGAATGTTCTCACCTGTTTTTTGAGTGTCCTTTTGCGCAGGCCATTTGGATAGCACATCAGCTGAGAGGGGTGGACGTAACGTCAGATGATGCGTGCTGGAAGTCCCTAAGGAGGAGGGCGGATAGCGGACGGTCGAGCTGGGGAAACGTTCTTGCGGTGCTTTGGACGTTGTGGCTTCACCGCAACGAGGTGGTAATTAAGGGGAAGGCTGCATCTCTGGAATCGGTGCTACATGATGTAGGGAAATGTATATCCTACTGCTTCAATAAGACATAACGGAGGGAAAAGGGACCCGGTGGGCCGGGCATGTACTATGTCACGATCATATATGTTAATAGTATTTCTGGTTGACCACCGAGTTCCGGGTGGTCTTCCCTCTTTTAATTCAAAAAAAAAAATTTGTGGAGCTGATATATGAATCTTCAAAAATACCTAATTTAATTTTATTATGCTTTACGTATCGGTCTAGTGTTTTCCTCTTTTATGGAATAAAGTGAATTCAGTTAGTTCTTCATTCAGAATCATTTATACGCACTGAACAAGTATTCATGTCAAGAACTGATTCCAAAGTTCTACTTCTGTTTAATGCAATAGTGAACGTAACAACTGTTTTATATTTCACCAACGAAATTTAGAAACAATTGCGCTACGAGTAATTTTCATAGCATGAGAACAAGTGAAGATTACCGAAAGAACAGTGTCTCAATCAACTAAATGAGTTCCATGAGTTCTTTAAGGATGTTATTTGCATCTCTCTTGTTGCTCTCAACTCACAGTGTGGCGAGGCTACCATCAAGATTCCCACTGAGCTGGATATCATCCGGTGATATCAAGATACCCAGGAGTTACACTAGAGGTAGAGAAGACTATCTGATAGACCTGATAGTCTAAGTCAGACAGAGTAAGCGTCACCATAGAAATAAAAAATAAATAAGAAAGGAAAAAAATAAGAATAACCCATAATAACACTCCCTCACAAGCTGCAGAGTGGTTATCATCCAAAGCGCACTTTGATACATGTCTTGGAATCTTGAGGCAGAAAGGCCCTTGGCAGAAATATCATCATGCTGTCGAGATGAGGGAATGTATGCTGTTCATGATTGGTCTGTCCCGAGGTTTTCTTCAGTTAAATGAGGAGCCACTTCAAGGTGCTTGACGGGAACTTATAGAGGTTCATAATAAAGAAATCCTGATAACAGATATTAGAACATCTGAATCCCTACTCAGTGTTTGAACAACCTGACACACCCTTTGTCTTTTCTCCATGTGATTAGCTTGCCCCAAACCTGGAGTAAAGTGACAATCAATTTGAGAGCCTTCAGAATCGACATCTGTTTAGACTTCCATGTGCAATGCCCAATTGCGCTTTGTTAAACATCTAATTTCATCCTTTTCTATTTTGACACACATGTAAAAAGGTGGGCCATGAGTTATAAATGGCCCACCTATCTCTCTCCTACTTTCTCTTCCTTTTTCCTTTCTCTTTTCCTTCTTTTTCTTTCTTTTTCTATCGCTCCCCAAAGAATGACCTTTTTGCCCCTTAAAATAGCCGTTGGGGCAACGGCTATATGACCGTTGCCCCCAACGGCTATCTTGAGAAAGGACTTAGCCTATAAAGGAAAGTCTTTCCCAACCTGTTTATATGTGAGTTTTTTCCCCTTTTCTCTGTATCAAAAATCTCAATAAACTTCTTCTGCATCTTTCTCATTTGTCTCAAAAAGGCCTCATTTGTCCTATCTGTTCCCAAAGGCAGAATTCTCTGCATTCTTCACATGGTATCAGAGCGAGGTTGATTCATTCAATCTTCCCTGACGAAAGGAGCTCCATAGTCTGCAAGTCTGCAAGTCTGCAAGCAAGTTCTATCATCATATGGGAAAAAAGGCTGCTTCCAGGAAAGTTTCCAAGCAGGCCAAAGCTTCTGCATACAGCTCGGAAGAAGAATCCTCTGCAGACGAAGTGCTTCATATATATGATTATACTAAGAACAGACTGGTCATACCAGATCTGGATCTTAAGTATGATGGTACAAACGGATATAGTTGGATGAAATTGACCGAAAGGTCACTGGTCGCCGCCTTCATGGGTGACCATCTTACTGATGATTCACCACCTACCGATAGGCTCAGATTGAAGCTTTGGCGCGCAGAAGAAGCATACATCACCAACTGGATGGTGAGAAATATGGAGGTAGAACAAAGAAATCAGTATTATCTAATGGATGTTGTTGCAGATATATGGAGGGAAATCCGTAAATCCTGTGCAGAAATGCAAAACGATTGGAGGGTGTATGACCTCCTTCTTCAAGTAAAGTTCATCCGGCAGAAGGAATTATCAGTAGCTTCATATGCGTCCCAACTCAAGGCAATATGGAGGGAAATTGATCAGCTATGGCCAGTCTCAATTCAGAATCTCGAGTACTGGCAAAGGGAGATTAAAGTAAGAACACTTACCTTCCTCATGGGCTTAAATTCTGAATATGAAAGTCTCCGATCCCAGCTAATCCATCGGGAGAAATTCCCTACATTGGAAGAAGCGATCTCGGAGGCAACAAGTGCCGATTGTAGAAAGAAGATCAAGCCGCCAGAAGGCCAAAAGCAACAATTATCGACTGAGCCCTCTGTCTCAGTAGCACATGCCGCTAAAAAAGAAGAGTCAAGAGAAAAATCGTCTAAGCACGTGTCTAAGGAAGCAACCGGCACAGAACCCGTAGTCTGCGCCTACTGCACCAAGCCAGGACATCATATTAAGGAGTGCCGGAAGCTGGCATGGAAGGAAGACCTCAAAAAGAAAGGGTTATGGAACCCAGGAGCAAAGAATAAAGCCTACGTTGCATCCTCCAGCAGTCAAGTGGGAGAAGCACCAAAGAAAGAAGAAGGAGATATTCAAAAGCTCATAGCTGAAGAAGTCGAGAAGGTATTCAAGAAATTCAGCTCCACGTCTCTCGCCCAATCAGGTGAATATAAAAGTATTGCATTTACTACATATGAAAATCTTCAACCAGAATCTCATGGATGGATAGTAGATTCTGGAGCCACAGATCACATGTCACCTGATAAATCATGCTTTGAGGAATATAAAGTAATAGATGATAATCATGTTGTCTTTACTGCCAATGGTGGGATTCTAAAAGTGGCAGGAATTGGGAAAATAAAGATTAAAGATGTATTACTACAAAGTGCTCTTCATGTACCAGGACTTAAAGCCAACTTGTTGTCACTACAACGACTAGTGGACGACACAGGTTGGAGATTTATATTTGACTCATCTAACTGTTTTTTGTGTGAAAAGGAAACCGGCCAGAAGACTTTATCTGCTAGAAGGCAAGGGGGACTCCTGCTAGTGGACGGACTAGAAGGACAGAGGACTCTGAAGATGGTTCTCAACACTCAGTCAAGAAACAGTATTTTCTTACTGCACAGGAGACTTGGACACCCTTCCTTTCATCTTCTGAAACAAGTGTACCCTGATTTGTTTAAAAACATTGATATCCAAAGATTGGTTTGTGAGTCTTGTCAATTTGCCAAGCATAGAAGATCTCATTTTCAAGAACTGATCATAGGAAGAAATTTCCATTCGATATGGTTCATAGTGACGTTTGGGGTCCTTGTTCTACTACAGGAAGATCGCAGCACCGATGGTTTATAATCTTTGTGGATGATTACTCAAGATATTCCTGGATCTACCTGCTTAAACACAAATCAGAAGTCCCAACCGTGATCATCCGATTCATCGAGTTGATCAATAACCAGTTTGGGAAAAGGGTTAGAATACTTCGATCTGATAATGCAAGGGAGTATTTCAGTTCTGAAGTTAATCAATACACGAATGATCATGGAATTATCCATGAATCCTCATGTGTGAAAACTCCTCAGCAAAATGGACTTGCTGAAAGAAAGATTGGGCACATTATGTCTTCAGCCAGATCTCTATTATTTCAAGGGAACTGCCCCAAGACTTATTGGAGTGATGCTGTGGCTACTGCTGTACATCTTATCGACCGAACGCCATCTAGAACCCTGTCATTACTGTCACCGATTGATCTATTAGCCTCAAGTCACCCAGAATTATCTCTTCATACAAATTTGGTTGCTAAAGTATTTGGGTGTGTAGCATATGTTTATTCCCACTTTGCAGGAAAATTGGACTCCAGAGCTTTCAAGTGCATTTTTGTGGGGTATTCATCTACTCAGAAAGGTTATGTGTGTTACCATCCTCTTACTAAGAAAACATTTGTTACACAGACGTGAAGTTTGATGAATACAGCATGTTCTACAATGAGGACATCGATCTGACTGTTATTTGGAAGTAAATGAAACAGGAACAGATTTAGATACGGAAAATCTGGGATTTAATCCATCTGAAAATTCCTCTTCAGCTATGGATCGGCGGAAACGGCTGAGGACAATCCAGAGTTAGATGGAGAACAAGAGTTTACTCAGATGGAGAACGAGGAAGATACTCATGAAGACCTTTCGCACCAGCTAATCAAGGTTGGTCTATTGCCATCAGCAAGGGTACTCGGGAATGCCGCAGTAAGAAATTATATCCCATATGCAATTATGTGTCTTATGATCGTCTGTCCTCAGGTTACAGAAAGATTGTTCAGGTACTACTGACCACTGTCATTCCAAGAAATGTTCAAGAAGCTATGTCTCAAGCCGAATGGAAAACTGCTATGGATGACGAAATGTTGGCATTAAGGAAGAATGGTACATGGGATATGGGCCCACTCCCAGAAGGAAAGAAATTGGTTGGTAGCAGATGGGTATATACGATTAAATATAATTCAGATGGCTCTATTGCAAGGTATAAAGCTCGACTGGTGGCCAGAGGATATACCCAGTCTTATGGAATAGACTATCATGAGACATTCGCTCCAGTCGCCAAGCTGAATACAGTAAGATTAGTAATTGCACTTGCAGCCATGCATCAGTGGGATCTTTCGCAATTTGATGTTAAAAATGCATTCCTACATGGAGAACTGCAAGAAGAGGTATATATGGCTCCTCCCCCCGGTTATCTATTGCATGAAAACTCATCATATGTGTGTCGCTTAAAGAAATCTCTGTATGGATTAAAGCAATCCCCAAGAGCATGGTTTGAGAAATTTTCATCTACTCTCATATCAGTTGGATACTCACAAAGTGAGGGTGATCATACCCTATTCTTCAAACATGGCCAAGACTCCAAACTGGCTATTTTAATCGTCTATGTTGATGATATTATCGTTACTGGCAACGATATCAAGGAAATTGGAAATCTAAAGCGTCATCTGACCAGCAACTTTGATATTAAATCTTTAGGTCAACTCACTTATTTTCTTGGTATTGAAGTAGCTTATTCCAGGATCGGCATTGTCCTATCTCAACACAAGTACGTCCTGGATCTACTCAAGGATACAGGTAAATTGGATTGTAAGCCAGTAAGCACTCCAGTGGATACAAATGTCAAACTTCAAGCCAAGCAGAGCGACAAGGACGACCCCATCGATAAGACATCATTTCAGAGATTGATTGGCAGATTACTCTATCTAAACCACACAAGACCAGATATATCCTTTGCTGTGAACTCTTTAAGTCAGTATATGTCAGATCCACGACAGTCTCATCAGACAGCAGCTGACTGTATTCTCTCCTATTTGAAAGGGACAATTGGGAAGGGTCTTCTATTTCAGGCAGGGGGAGACCCTACGGTTAAAATCTTCACCGATTCAGATTATGCAAGCTCTCTGGATGATAGTCGATCTACATCTGGATACTGCAGTTTTTTGGGAAGAAATTTAATCACCTGGCGTAGCAAGAAGCAGCGGGAAGTCTCAATATCGAGTGCTGAAGCAGAACTCAGGGCTTTAAAGAAAGGTGTTTGCGAAGGAATGTGGCTTAACGATATTCTAACTGATTTAAAACTCATTCCTCCAAAGCCAATCATCTTATATTCTGACAGTCAATCAGCTATTGCTATGGCCAAGAACCCCGTGCATCATGATCGTACGAAGCATGCAAGAATTGACAGACACTACATCAAAGAGAAGATTAATTCTGGACTCATCAGTCCAGAATACATACCATCACCGCAACAGGTGGCTGACATTCTGACCAAAGGACTACCAGGAAGACAGTTTCAAGATTTGGCGTCCAAGTTGGGCATGATTAACATCTATGCCCAACTTGAGGGGGAGTGTTAAACATCTAATTTCATCCTTTTCTATTTTGACACACATGTAAAAAGGTGGGCCATGAGTTATAAATGGCCCACCTATCTCTCTCCTACTTTCTCTTCCTTTTTCCTTTCTCTTTTCCTTCTTTTTCTTTCTTTTTCTATCGCTCCCCAAAGAATGACCTTTTTGCCCCTTAAAATAGCCGTTGGGGCAACGGCTATATGACCGTTGCCCCCAACGGCTATCTTGAGAAAGGACTTAGCCTATAAAGGAAAGTCTTTCCCAACCTGTTTATATGTGAGTTTTTTCCCCTTTTCTCTGTATCAAAAATCTCAATAAACTTCTTCTGCATCTTTCTCATTTGTCTCAAAAAGGCCTCATTTGTCCTATCTGTTCCCAAAGGCAGAATTCTCTGCATTCTTCACACGCTTAAATAGAGTTCCCCCTTCACAATATAATAAGCCACTGCTGAGGATATATCGCAGAAAAAAGAGGTGCAAGCCAAGCTCTGCACATGTGAGCTGATGTAGCAAGTATGAGTCATTTGAATAAGAGCAGGAACTATCCTCTACATAAAAATGGGGATGTTTTCCAATTGGAGGGACCAAGAAGTTGTTTTTCTCACCATCAAGAATAGACGTAGATCTTCCGCGTCGAGAAATGCGGAAGACCGATTCAGCCCTCCTGCATCGAGTATTGGAAAGGGAAGCCGATCCAGTACGCCATAAGTGTCATTTATCCTGTTCTTAGTTCTTACAACAATCAGGCGTTGTGTTTGTCTATATGGTTCAACATTGTCTAGATTTGGATCTGAAGTCTTGTTAAAGTTTCCAGTAAGTATTACCTTGCACATACTGGATTTTATCGTTAGATTCCGTGTTGTGATATCTCTCTAAGTCCAGTTATACTATAGTGGATATCATTCGGAACGGCACTTAAAAGTAGTCACTGTTCCTCTCAGAGCATCCCAAAGTCTAAGCTCAATAAGAGATAATTTCCCTCCCATGCATGTCCAAATATCCCTCCGGCAACAGTGACTCCAAGTAAGCTGGCAGGACGCAGCCTCTTACACCGGGAATAACCCACTCCTTTGAGAAATCTCACACTAGACGCTCCTTGTTCCCAATCCACCTCATCCTCCCATAACAGAATGCCTTCCAAGGAGGAGTTCACCCTTTGATTTCACCTCCCATTCCATTTTTCAGATCACCCATTTGAATGGCGGCCTTTCCCACCCTGGCTGGATACACTTAGTCACCTTAGTCAGCATGCGTGTCATG
Source organism: Wolffia australiana (assembly GCF_029677425.1). NCBI lineage: Eukaryota > Viridiplantae > Streptophyta > Magnoliopsida > Alismatales > Araceae > Wolffia > Wolffia australiana. Next base: position 1,033,485 of record NC_135849.1, read on the forward strand.
CATGTGCTGACCAAGTAGAATTTCTGGGCTCATTTTATCTATGTCATGCCCCTTTTTCTTCTTCTTTCTCATGTACTTTCTTCATGGAGCATAGCCGACTCGTGTATTATCTCTCAGATCTCCCTTGAAGAATTTAGTTTCAAGAATTCATCACTTCCTACATCACTCGTGCTACCCAGAAGCCATTGATGAAGTGCACTGTCATCCTCCAGCCACTGATCATAGATAGGGTCAGTCAGAAGGGGTTTCTACTTCTAGAAAATGTCCTTTCTGTTTGGCTTTCAGTGAATTTGGATCTATTGATGACAGTAAGCGCCCATGTGGGCCTGACCCACACAATAGAAATAAAATGTAAACAAGAAAGGAAATACAAAATAATAACCCAATAACCTAGTCTACAACCACGTTTTTCGAAATTATCACTCACAACGAGCTAAATCAAAGTAAAGCCAGGCGTTTCACATGATATTCCCAATGTCAGCTAACAATTCCTAATGTCAATGAGCTAAATCTAACGGCTGACAATGTTCAAGCTTGTGGCCATTAGGATCAAAAAGTCTGTTATTCGGTCATTTCCCACAAGATATTCCTAATGTCAACTAACAATTGATCCTGATGACCACCCTCATTGGCAAACATGTCCTGGAGGGCCAGCCAGATACTGCCAAATTAAATTTACTAATGGAATAATCTTCAGGAAGAATCTGATGCGTCACCAGTTTTATGGTAGAGGAGAGTTAATAATAACTGAAACTTATTCCAAGCCTACAGAATAGATTTGTAAAACACAAAAACGACATTTTAGACACAATAAGGACAATATAAAAAAACTGGAAGAAACCAGGAAAGGCGCCGGTCAGTTCATTAAGGAGAAAATCTCAAATTCTTCCCGTGCAAGTAATTCCTTCTGATGTTTATCCGACTTTCAATCCACTGGTGTCTTCTTCTTTCTCAGGCTGGCACTACAGTACAATCCATCCCTTTGCCATTGTGTTCTTGAGGATCTTTGTATCTGTGAATCATCTACGGGACAGAAACACTACCCCTAGAGTCTCTGGATTGGTGGTACACAATAATATACTCACATTACCTTCTGTATCATTCTTTAAGAATTACTAGATCAACAACTAAGAAAATAAAATTATTCCATGTTTTGGGAATATGTACACATGAATTTTGTAGTGTAGTTATCAAAATCCTCACGACCAGTGTTAAATGGCTTTAGATTTCTTTATGAATTGAGGGGCAATAAATTTTTGGTTGAATGTCATACTTCTCCCATGAAATCTCTTTAAAAAAAACTTCTCCCGTGAGATTTCTTAAAAAACAAAACTTCTCCCGTGAGATTTCTTTTAAAAAAAACTTCTCCCGTGAAATTCCTTTAAAAAAAACTTCTCCCGTGAAATTTCTTTAAAAAAAACTTCTTCCATGAAATTAGGTCAAGGGAAAAAGGCAAAATAACCAGGTGTAATTACCTTATGAATAAAACCTCCAAAAAACATCACACCCTTAAAAACAAAGCCTCTGATAAGATAAGACATTTTATTGGACTTTGAATGATGAATTTCACTGATTAAATCCGACGAATATTCAGTGCTTGAACGCTGAATATACAAACTGACATAATATAAACGAGTGAAAAATAACTTGAAATATATGAACTGACCTTTTCCTGTCAATGGAACCTTGCAAAAGTACCATCGGATATCTTCCCCATCAGATGGACTCCTCGTTTGTGCTAAATACTTGTATCGGTTCTTACTATGCTCGATCACATCTTCTAACCTTGCGATGTTAGAAGGTGTGTTTTTTAATAAATCAGGTGATGTCTCTTCCAGATCAAAACATGGAGATCCAAGCCCCAAGAGTTCATCTTTGTCTTCAATTATTTCATCTTGTTCTTCGTCAGGTTTTGACATCAAGGAAACTCCAAATCCTGTAAAATACTGGGAAAATTTTAATTATCATATATTGCAAGGCGAGATTATAAAGTTGAGTGGGTGGAAATGAGAAGTTCCCGAAAATGTTATGTGGAATAAACACACAGGCATCGCAGTCATTGCTTTTTCGCTCGAAGATAAAAACATTCTTTGCAACATACAGTGTAAGTAAAACAATAAAGCATCAACTTTTTAATGCAAAAAAGAACGTACTACGACTCACTTCACTCGTGCATCGTAAATTCATCTCTCTTAACCAGTCATTTGCATAATTTGAACAGCAAGAACCTGATATGATACTGGGCCGCATTTATGAGCGTCAGCGGCCCAAGAAACATCCGCAGCCCACAAGCCCAACAGCAACCCTAACTTAAGGGGCTGGGTTGAACAGACAAGGGCAGGCAGTAACATCGTGAGTTCTTCTTCCTGTCTCTCTTCATCAGCAACTACTGGATTGCCGATTCCTAGCTCACCTCCCCAATTCCTCATCATGCAGATGTTCTTCCCTGCATCAGGCGGCCGTGTAGCCTCCTATTCTTTCCGCTCCCCTTGTACCCTCCTATTCCCCCCCCCCCCTCCCCTTTCTCTCTTCTACAGACTGATCTCTGGTCTCCCCTGACACTTGAGATTGTGATCTCGTTCCTGGGCATCGACGAAGCCCTCGGGATTGGAAACACTCTCACTTTTGCAAGAAGTCAAAAGGCGTGTTGTGGAGTTTCTTAACAGAACCATCTAAAAAAATTCAACTTGAATCGATAATCTCGTTTAAACTAAAACTTTTACAAGTTTCTCAGAGCGATACCTTCATGTCAATAATTCCGTTTCATTTGTCAAAGGTCTCATCAGCTAATAATTCTCAATCGATGTTCTATGCAAATCATGCAAGAGTTCACAATATTCATGTCAGCCACCGATTGAAAATAAACCCAAGCAGAACAACGCGAGGAAGATAATACAAAAAAAGACGCTAAATACTAAAAACAGGAACGCGAACAAATTCTCCGAGCAGTGGGCAACAGCTGAACAGGAAGAAGATTAGCATTTTGTGGAATCAAAGATACATGCTTAGTTGAACAGCAAGAAACATTGAAAAAAAAAACCTCAATTCGAATAGATAACTCGGTTGAAATTAAAAGTTCCAGTAGTTTGTCTGAGCGATGTCTCCATGTCGACAATGCCCTTTAACATGGCTCATTCGGTAATAAGTCTCATTCGATGTTATGAACCAGTAGTTCATGATATTCATTTCAGCTACCGATTGAAAGTAAACTCAAGCAGAGCAACGCACGGAAGACAATACAAAAAAAAAGCGCCAAATCCTGAAAACCGAGAAACGCGAGCAAATTCTCCGAGCAGTAGTCTACAGCTGAACAGGAAGGAGATTAGCATTTCCTGGAATCGAAGATACCTGCGTAATCGATCAGGAAGAACCATTTCTTAAAAAAACGTCAATTTGAATGGATAAATCGGTTGAAATGAAAAGTTCTACAAGTTTGTCAGAGCGATGTCTTCATATCGATGATTCCCTTCGACATGTCGATAATAAGTCTCAATCGATGACCCATGCAAATCATGCTAGAGTTCCCCATCTTCATTTCAGTCACCGATTGAAAATAAACCAAAGCAGAGCGACGCAAAGAAGATTACACAAAAAAAAGACGCCAAATCCGAAAAACCGAGAAACGCGATCAAATTCTCCGAGCTGGAAAGGAAGAAGATTATCATTTTTTCAAGAATCGAATGAACTTTCAACCGATTAGAAATTCGAAATTACCCCAACGTCGATCGCCTCTCCGAGATCGGCGAAAGCTCCTTTGATCGATAATGGCGGTTTTCAAAGCGCGAACGACTACTTAAAGAAGAGGGCACAAAATATATTTAGTTTAAATTAAGTGGCTTTTCTGTAATTATAACCACGTGGCGTTAACCGAATCCAGGGTCTTTGGACTGGTAGTTACAAAAATAACATTTAATCCTCGTAACACCTGGAATTGTGCCACGGGGCCGATTCCCAGGAATCCGAATATAATTCCAGATTCCTCAACATATGAGGAAATTATGGATTTATGTAATTACATAATTGAGCTGTCTCAATTAGGAGATTCTGGACTTCTGTAATTACATAATTGTGCAATTGTAGATGTGTGCAATATAATTTTGCGTAATTAATTAATTAATTAATCGTGCTCTGGGCTCAATGCCTGCTCATAATGGAGCTCGTCTCCCGGGCTCTGCTTTCACTTGCTCTTGGGCCGTAGCCTCCTGCTCGCCCGCCTGTAGGCAAACATTTTGGCCTGCGGAGGAGGTTAACATAAATTTCAAACTATGTTTCTTTGCATTATGTCCTCTGTTTGAGCTGAAATTTTGTGTGCTGCTCCAACTAAGGATTATAAATGTGAAGTCAAAATTTGGTGCCAAATGGATGACAGATGGTAGATATTAATGGAAAAAAATATGAGGACTGAGGTAAGTGAAAAATTTGAATTGCATTTCTAGCACAGTAGGCCTTGGTTTCGGCTTAAGTATTTTACAGAGATTTGATATGAGCTTACAAAGCTTGAGACAAACTTGGGGTAAATCACACAAGGGAATCATGAGATCAATGTTGCATTTCCATGCTTAAAATGATGGCGTGTGTTGGGGGAGGGAATGCTCTACCAATCTCTTAGTTCACGAGAGTGATTAGCTCAAAATTTTTTTTGACTTGCTTTATGACAATATTTTTTCAGCCACCCAAGTTATGGTGATGATATCTTGCCATACAATGACGCTACATGTGACCCTTGAAAAAGTTGTGAGAGAGGTTGATCACAAGCGTGGGATGGCCCATGTGCATGATTAACCAATGGCTCACTACTTCCTTTGAAACACACTCATCGCTCATTTGTTTTTTGAAGAAAGATAGGAGAGAATGAATGTTAATTACACATAAGACCTGAAGGGCTGCCCAACCCTGGCCATGGTCCTTTAAACCATGCAGAATCAAAACTCACTAAGCTTTTACAACATCATCCATCTATGCTTCTTGTCCACTAAAGATGCCCTCATTCTAGTGGAGCCATATTTCCTATAGCACTATGAAGGGTCGACCATGGTCCACTCACCTCCTGAATTCACTACAACGTATAGAATCCCTAGAGGCCTCCTCCTCTACGGAGACATCCAACCCATGGTTGGCTGGTGGCTCCACTCCATTCATACAAAAGCATTAAAAAATAGATGGGTACATTCTTCTTCAACACTTGTGCACAAGCACACTCCAATAAGGCTTCTGGGAGGCACCTACTCCTAATGACCTTCGTCACTAGACTTTTCTGAAGTAGTGGCCCCCAGAAGAAATTCACCTTAAAAAGGTTCATTTGTCTCCTTATGGTTCGTCACACGCAGAGGCTCCTCAATACTTCCCATATGTGTCTGTAGCTAAGCCTCGCGAAACATCGCGAACATATAAGCATGTGCATACCCATGTTCATGCCAATGGTGACACCTTGCACACACAATAGACCAGCCACATATGTGGTTGTTGACAGATATTATGCGGCCATCGAGCCAAATCACACCACCATCTTTTATTTTAGTTCATTGAATAAAATATTAGTTCATTTTTATTCTAATGTGATGTTTCTAATGAAGTTCATGAATACCTGCAATGATCTAATGAATTACGATGACATCATAATACAGTGATTGTTAGTCTTTAAACACACATTCTAAATATTCCTATTCAGTGGATAGTCGAGATGAACATCCAATTATCCAAGTAGAATATCACTAACTAATTTGACTTATACGATAAATAGCTGATCTTGAGGCTATTATTGTTGCGACACTAACAAATAGTGGTGATGGAAATATATGTGGCCAACAATCCAATCACACATTTCATATCTCATTCCATGTTCATTATACCAAACTGTCAATCAGGTTGATTTACGTCATAATTGTGTAAGTGGTTCGTAGACCTAAGACACCAAAGACATCAGTACTAACCAATAAGGGTTTGATAGTAGACCGTACCCTAAGTCATTCTAGGAGCATCAAGTGGATGAGGGATTATACATACACAATAACTGATGACGAATAGGTTCCATGAGTGAGTCGATATACACTCCTTTGTATCCTGTAGAGCACAAGGTGTAGCTTGGCACCCCCCATGTTGGAGACTCAACCTTTCAATTGGGTTAAATCGATACAACATTAATCTATATCATGATATAGTTAATTAAATTGGAAGACCAATCAAGGTTATTGGGCCACTAGAGTTGTTAAATAGACTGATACATGGACTTAAAGGATCACATGTAAATGGTCTTTGGACGTCGGAAGATATACTTAAGTTTTGGAGTTTTTTGTGAAAAATAACCACTTAGTATAAATAGGGAAAGGCCTTAAACAAAATTTTCCTAGGCTAGAATTGTTTATGGGCCTTCCCCTTCTTCTCCTTTCTCCCCACACCTCCTCTTCACTCTCGATGTGATCGAGACGATGTTATGATGGCGACAGAGATTGAATGAGTCTTGTCAACGAGAAGGAGGAAATACAATTTAAAGCGTGGATATTTCTAGAGGCTACACACATGAGCAGCTCTAGTTGACTTGTTTGAGGATCAAAGGAATCACCGATCCGATCCATGCAGGCGTACTTCGTTTCAATGATTTTAATCATGAATGCTCATCGCAAGCAGGGCTTGTGCCAGCTAGGTGGGCATCCAACTTGGTGGGCACCACGTAGCCGCGTTGCCAACGGGGCCCAAATCATCAAGGTGAGCATCTTGCGTGGTGGGTGACACCTAGGTGGGCTGCCATGCAGGGCTGCACCAACTAGGTGCAAACATATTTAGAATATTTTTGAGCGCACTACCACTAGGTTATAACTAAATTCTTGAAATAAGATACAGATATACTATATTTACTTGCGTGAAAATTATAAAATTTCTTTAACCTTAAATAATTTAGAAATAAATTATTTTAGGCAGAAAATACATTCCAAAAAATTCTAGAAAAATCAGGGAAATTATATTATTGATTTCATGACACTAAAAATTTAAATTTTAATTATTTTATATCAAGTAAATTATAAATATAATGTGGAAATGCAAATTTCCCCTTGACTTGAAAAATTTAAAAGTTAAACTATTTAATGTCAAATTAATCCCTGAAAAATCAAGATATATATATATATATATTCAATTTTATTCATCCAAATAAATTAAGGGTTAATTATTGGACGATGATAAAATTTCTAAATTAAGGGTTAGTTTAAAATAATTTAAGAGTTAAATTATTAAATTCAATAAAATTCATATAACCATTTTAAATTGTTTAAATGGTTATTTCTTGATTTTTTTTACATGATTGTCCTGAATTTTAAATTTAGGAATGATTTAATGTGATTAAATTTTATTTTAATATTATGCTTATTTATTTGATTTATAAGATGCAATATTATATTGTGGAATAATGGATGGAATTAGAACATAGAAAAATCTAGATGGATCTAAAGTATGATTCCTAACTTTTGGTTCGATAGTTAAGATGCATTCACATCCATATACAATACAATATTCACATCCATGCATGCACCATAAACGATACATGTATTATTCATATACCTTGGATGAAGACACATGTGATATGAGATATCACATATTCCTCTTCATGAATGTAGAGATCAAAATTAAACCCTGAGTTGTAGCATGAGAGTGACGAACTCAAGCATGGTCCTCATTCGTTATAGTCGTAGGATCCAAATGCCTTTAACTTGGGTTGGTGGAGTCTACTCCAACCTCGTTTATTCGAGAGGCGGGACTAAGTACTAGTGTATGACACAAGGCCGGGGTAGAAGAACCGTGTAGTTTGGTGGAGGTATACTCCAGGATTGAACGTAAATCTATTTCTGTCAAGCAATGAAGGTATTGCTCCGATCAAACTCCGTGGTTGGTGGGAGTATACTCCAGGCCGCATGAGTGTTGGGGATCAAACTATGATTAGATATTAGAACTGATTACAAGTTCCATGAGATGGGTTCTCAATGATATGTATTATGATTAGTGGGGGTATACTCCAGGTCATAGTATATGTTTTGAGATTCTAATACCCATGAGGAGAATGTCAATTTCTTTACTTCCACACACATGAGGGTTTTATGGATTGATAAATTTTAGTGGAAGCCCTTATTGATGAATACAACATCTGCTAAAATTTTCCAGGTATTTTATTGACCTGATCTCTTACAAACACTAGTCATCAAGTATCCTATTACATTGCATGTTTGATGCAACTCATTGACAAGTGATAACTTATGATGTGCTCAAGAACTTGATGAGAGTCTTCATGTCGAAAAAGTTAGCTTATGTCCCTAAGAATGATGCCAATGTTGAGTTGACATTAGATGTCAGTGATGTGATAAGAGTAAAAAGTTAGAAGTGAAGAGTTCATTATGACATGGTTCGATGTTAACACACCATCAATGAGCTTTTAGCTATAGAGGTAGCATGTAGACAAAGAACCTAAGACCATGTAACAATGATAATTATTTGAAGAGTATAATAGGACTTATGGATGAGCAATCCCAAGAGTCTATTTGAAGGCTCACATCGTCAAGGGATCTTCAATATATGAGGATGTGCTGAAAGTAATCGAAGTTATAAGAATGTGAGATCTACTTGGAGAATGGTTCTCTCCTCAGTTTATTATTTATTTCGTCATTCGATTCCTTCATAACTTGTACTTAACTTGCTTAATAACATCAAAGGTGAACCTTTAGAAGGTAACATCCCTAGACCTCTTCTTTGGTATGACCAACGAGAAAGGTATTCCATGTCCTCGAGGAGGACAAAAGAACAAAGCATGTTAAGGTATCCCTTGTTGGGTTCTTGAGGCCTAAATCTAGATGAAGACTAGAATTCCACGCTGTGGCAAACTCATAACAGAATCCTAACGATATTGACAAAATCATTAAATCAAGAATCCGTACACAGATCGCGTCCATGATTTCTTTGATCATAGATTGAGAAGAAATGAGCTACTCAAGTGTGCGACCTCTAGACATATCCACACGGTCCTCAACACGTTGGATCTCCTCCTTCTCATTGATGAGCCTCGTTCAATCTCCATTGTCGTTGTTATGTTGACCCGATAACATCGGGAGTGGAGAGAAAGCATGGGAGACGACATAAGAAGGAAAAGGCTCCTGAAAAATTCTGGCCTGGGTGAATTTCATTAAAGGCCTTTCCATATTTATACTAAATGGGTATTTTTCATAAAAACCCCAAACTTAGGTATATCTTTTGACGTCTAAAATACCATTTGTGTGTGACCCTCTAGGCCTATGTATCAGTCTAGTTAATGACTCGAGCGTTCTAATAAGACCACTATCTATCCTTAGTGTCTCCAATCTAATGGCCAGGGGACCAGCCATACTCATCATAGTGTCATTCTATTTGGATACTTCGATATCCTTCTCCAGTATCCTTCAAATATGAATATTTAAAACATATACATAAAGACTAGTGATATTCGTATTACGATCCCATCATAACTCACTAAGTCAGATCATGCACTCATGGAATTCATTATAAGTGTCACAAGTGCACTATAATGAATATATTCTATTAATGAACATGGAATAAGATGTGGAATGTGTGATTGGCTTACTGACCACATATATTTCAATCATCGCTATCACAAAAGGATATGTACAGCAACCAATGTGTACACAATGGTTTAAAAATTCAATAGAAGAAGTACTATGCGTTGTAATTATTTAAGATAACTAGGAGCAAGTTGAAACATAGGGATATTTTAATTGCTTAAAACATAGAAGAAAGTTGAGAAAAAGGAAATATGAAGTTGAGGCTAGGAAGTATTGTAAGTGTTACGATGATATCACTATATGGATAGTAAACCTCAAATTTCACTTGGGAGATATGGTATCTTTGGAAGATAATCATGTTACTAGCATGAAGAAGAACATCACATCTGTTATGAACACATTTGGTTTTTCCTAAATATTGAGAACAATATTTGTTCCATTTATTCGAGAAAGAAATTTATTTCTTTGGCATTAATAGAGAGGGAATAATTCTATTGGATGATTCTAACCACTATCTCAAAGTGATATTGCTCCTTAAAAGAGAAAGAACCATGTGAAGAAAGCTCATCTTTATGAGCATACATAGCATTGGTAAAAGATAGAGCACTTAAGATGAATGGGATGCATAGTTAGTGTATTTGATTTTGAATCATATGCCAAATGTTATTCGTACCTTATGGGTGAAGTCCCGTGTCTTCAAACTTATGAAGTGGAAAACATGCCAATGATCTATTGTAGTCGATAAATGGGGATGTATGTTTATATATACTTGAAAGAGTACTAATTTTTTTTGTTGAGATCGAAGAGAATAATACTTGAGTATGGAGTTCACATAGTTCATATATGATAATGTTACCTATCTCAACTTAGTCGTCCACTTATGATATGAATGGTTCACAGAAAAGGTGGACTCACACTTCCTTGGACAAAGTGAACCCATGGGTACATGCACTCATTGTAGTTGCATGAATGCTGAACTTGTTACCCATTAAATCTGTGAATTCTAATCCATGAGTTGTGTTAAGAGATTGAAGCTCAACTTTACGAATGGGAAGTCTAACCCAAGATGAGGCTCGACTCAGATAAGATGGAGTTGAGAACTATGAGATATGGATATGGACTTTATGGATACTACTTTTACCACCCTAAGGAACAAAAGTGTTTTATTGACTAAGGATTGTGTTGTTGGAAGACACATATCTTCTATGAGAAGATAATGAGAGCAAAGGTAGTCTCAGAAGGAACTCCAAATCCAAAAATATCATAACCTCATTTGATGTGGACTTCGTCTTAAACTTATTCAGAAGTATACCAAAGAAGTTCATATTTTTGGTAGAAAGGGCAAGATAACTCGATCGTAATGTTGGACATCGTGATTTTGAGCTAATGTCAAAACACTCTATCTACAAGATGGGGATCTCTAGCATATGAAGAGGCTATTCTAACTTTTGGAATGAGCAAGAATATATGGATTCTAAAATTTGGCCCACACACCTCAACCAAGTTTGGAAATTGGTCGACACGTTGAAGGGTATGGTATTGATAACTTCCAAATTAACATTATTAATTAATGAATTTTACATTATATTTATGTGTTTTAATGACTATATTTGCATGTTATCATATTAAAATAAAGATAAATAACTTACACTTTCATTTTACTGTTATTTCTGAATTTTTATCATGTTTTCATGGAATTTTACCTCATTTCAGTGAAGAAATATTTTTTGTAGGGCCTTAAATATTTGGCTAAAGGTTGGTAAGGGCTATTTAAATTTTTCTAGATTTTTTTTTCCATATTTTTATGTAATTTTTCGACCTCTATAGAGCCAAGAAATGATTTTTATATATTTAAATAATATATATTTAATTTATTGGGCATTTTTATATATACTAAAGGGCATCCATGTCATTCGCCCGAAATTTGGGCGAATGATTGGATGATTATTGTCAAATAATAAGGAGAGAGAGAGATTATTTTTTAAAAATACACCCATCGACATGCACGCGCGCAGCGCGTGCATGCGGCGTCGAGTTGCCGCGTGCATTTAATGCATGCGGCAACCGACAAGCACGTGAATTTATTATTATTATTATTATTTATGCGGCGTCAATTCACCACGTGCATTAAAATGCACATGGAAATCAACGCTGTGTTTTTTTAAAAAGAAAACGGCGCCGGCCGCCGTTCTTTTTATTGAAAAAATAGTAAAAAATTGCGGCTATCACTGACACACGTGCGTTGAAAAATATTCAAATATTGCAGCTGTTTTGTTTTTTTTTGTTTTTTTTATTATGCAGGGTGACGTGGCTTCTTTATAGACATTCAAAGAGGCCAATGACTTTTTCAATGATTGGGCCTGCGGGCGCGGACAACTACGTGTCAGAGCGCGATCGGAGAAAGTGGAAAACGATGAGGAATGCGTCAGCCAATCATAAAAATTGATTTTTTTGGCTTAATAAAATGATCCAACGGCCTACATTAAGTTGCAGTAAAACGGCGATATCTTGAGATCTAGATGTCGGATTGGGCTGAAATTTTGAGGGCATGTTTGTCTTTTCCCCCTCTACAATCTAGAATGCATCTTTAAATAGAGGTCTAGAAAAGAGCGAAAATCACTTTTGGATTATCTCCCCAAGCAATTGGCCAGGAAGGACACAGGAGGGGTTCTTGAAGTCAACAGATCTTGCTTCTGCACTAAAAATTGTAAGTTTCTGATTTGTATTTCAATCATCTTCTTGAACGATTCTAAAACGCCAAGGCATGGGCGAAATGTACATGCCCTAGAAGTTTTTTTTGAATGAAATTAGCACTTGATTCTGATTCTGATTCAAGATCTGATTTTTTATCCTTAATTCTAAATCAATGTAGAACATTTCTGCATCATTAGATTTTTAATTTAGGGTCGGATTTCATCTTTTCCCCAAATTCTTCACTTTCTCTCTCTAGGTTAATTTGTCTAGTTTCTCTCTCTAGATTTTGATTTTTATTTTTTAGGAATTTAATTCAATATATAAAAACCTAAAAATAAAATTTAAATCGAAAATTCATCCATCTTGAATTCCAATTTAAAATTCCCTTTCTTGATTATTTAATTCCCAATTTTAATTCATAAAAATTGTTTTAAAATTTTATAATAATTGGAAAAATTAGTAATCTGAATTAATCTGATCTTAAAATTAAAATATTCCTATCTTGAATTTTCTGACCGAAATATTTAAAATCAAAATTAAGTCTTACTTAATTTTGATTAATTAAAGAATATTATTAAGCATAATTAAGACTATTAATTGCAAAATTAATTCATCTTTGAATTAATTCATTGAAATTGGATAGAAATTCTTATTTGTTTCCTCCCTGTGGTTCGACCCCTTGCTTGCTCTATATTCTCTATATTTAGTTAAGGGAAATTATAAATTTTATTGTATAAGTCGAAACGTCAAATCAACGACAAAATTACGTGCGTTTTTAGGCTTATCAGGTATACCCATTATGAGTAAGTGAACCTTTTGATAAGGATTGGTGCTGATGGAAATATAGAAATAGTTCAAAGGAAAATTTCATGGAGGATGGGTTCACACTAGCTGCCATGATAAAGTCCACCAAAATCGTTCTCGCCATAGAATCACACTATGATTATGGAATCTAGAAATGGGTGAAAATGTATATGATACAACGTAAAATTATACATCCAAGTGTGCAAGTTTCCAAAATTCAATTATGTATTGAAGCAGCCATTCCAAAGTTAGAATATGAGTTTTGATAGAGTGATCAAATCTCATGTCTTCATTGCGAATGAAGAACGAGCCATGCGAGTATACATGACTATTGAGAGCACAAATACAAACATAATTATCATATTCTTTATATTGAATACATTCTACTCATTAAGAATGATGTAGGAATGTTATTCTCAAGAAAAGAATGATTTTCAAATATCCTCTCCATGAAGGAATTTAGGAGAAGTAACCTACGTATTGAGAATACAGATCTATAGAGATAGGTCAAGAAGGTTATCACTATTCTCCAAACCCATAAACATAGGTGTCATCAACAAAAGGAGTTTTGGGATGGAGAACATGAGAGAGGTTCATTGTAGCATGATCATAAGAGTAATAATGTACATCATTCTATGTTTGATGCCTAAAGTGGCCTAAGCTTTAATTTTTATGATCACTAAAATAATATGAGATATGTTCTTGATGTCTTGAAAAGACAAAATGAAATATTTTTGTTCATGGAGAAGATGGATTGAAAATCAAGGGTTACATAAAATTGAGGAATTACAAACAGTCTTAGCTTGGTTGCAATAACAATTTTATAAAAATGATTGAGTGATTAAGATGGGATCGTACACCCTTAGGATATGAGCGAACAACTCAAGGAAGATGACCCAATGAAGTTCATGACCTCAGTAATGGGATATTAGAGAATAGTTCTCCAATAGTTTTTGAATGCATCGATAGTAAGCCTAATGAACAATTAGGGTTTGAGAGTTAGTCATACCCAAAGGCAACTTAATAGTTTCAAATGGATGAGGGACTATACGTACAAAATGAACGATAACAGTAAAGTTCAATAGGAGTGTAAGTGTACACTCTTGTATCTCTAGGCCATGAGCTATAGCTTGGTACATGGGCTAAAAACTCAACCTATTGATTGGGTTAAATCAATTTGCGATTAAATAATTTAAAAGGTGATATGAATAATTAATTAGGCTTTCTAGTAAAGCTAATTGGAGTAAAAGATTTATTAACTAGATTGATATGTATTTTAGATCCATCAAGCTTGTTTCTCTGTATCTTGGGTCTCTAAGAATATATAGTAGAGAAGTGGCGGACCATACGTTCACTCACAAAATGTCGTGATCATGCTGGGATGCAAGGATCTATGGTAAGTGTCCTCACCTTACATGGGATCTTTTTATCATCATTATTAGTTTAGATCCATCTCATCATTACATCTTTACATCTTTCCATCATGTCTTATGCCTTTCACATCACTGTGCCTTTATCACCTTACCGTAATCTGATAATATGCATTTTTAGTACCTTATATGATCACATTTAAATGTTGATTTGCATTAGATCACTCATATTTGCATGTTATCAAGTTTAAAATGATTGAATATATTTTTAGAATGATTTTCTGAATTTTCTACATTTTTTGGGATTTTTTCTGATAATAGATTCTATAAGAATATAATGGTTGAGACAAAATATGATTTTCTGAAATATTTTGACATTAAATTTGGAAATATATGATTTTTTAAAGTCAAAATATATATTTATATGTATTTTTTGGCATTTTATTTTATTTAATAGGAAATTTTAAGTATTTTGGCTTTTTATGGCGTAGGATGATGTGGCGCGCTGATGCGCCGTCACGTCAGCTTTGAGAAAGAGGTTTTTGTTTTCTTTATTTTTTGTCTTTTTGTCATGTACACGTGGTACGAAATACGAAAAGCCATGGAATACGAAAAGGCCCAGATTATGAAAAGCCACAGAATACCAAGAGCTTTGACTTCTTAACATGCACAAAATCGATGACATTGATGAGGAGAGAGAAGAAAATAAAGGCTAGGCTTGCTTCAATTTCAAACAGCCATACTACTCCGATTGAGCTAAAATTTTCAGTGTTGCTTCATCTTCCCCTCCTCTTTCTATCCATACCCTCTGATCTATAAATAGAGTCCTGTATCATTGTAAAAATCATCTTGAACTTGCTTCCTATTTGAATAGTGAGTTTTGAGATCCATCAAGAGTGTTCTTGGTGTCCTGGGTGTGCAGGGAGAAGCATTGGAGAAGAGGGGGAGCTTACTGGTACTGGAAAATTGCCATGATCTTGGTGGAACGTAAGGATCCAAGCTAAGTATCCTCGCCTTACATTGTCTCTTTCCTGACGCCATAGTTAACGTAATTAGGGTTTATCATTGAACTTGCATTCTCATTTTACTCTCGTTTCTCGTCTCTCCATCCTCATCATCATACCACTCCATATCCAATCACTATCCTCGTTCATACCGTCGTTCATTGTCATATCCATCTCAATCACTCACTCTTCTCTTTAAGTTAACTTATAAATTACGTAATTTTTATCGATATCACTAACTAACATCTTCGAATCTTGTGTCCTTCGATCTTCTCGTCCATCATCACTAGTATAAGAAAATAATTCCTTAATCAAGGTTCCCTGGGGAGATGATTCGTACTCATCACTAACTAAGTATTTTCAAGTACGGTTAAATATATTTTTTATTGAACAATCTCAATAAAATTAAAATTATCATCATCCCACTTATGCAAAGTGTTATTTTGTCACACATCTACATATCTATCAACCTAAACATTTTATCGTAACTCCCTTCTTATAATCTTGTTCATATTATCTTAATCCTATTTATAATTATCACCTTCTCGCCTCACCCTTTCCTTGTCTCCCTATGCTTTACTATATTCATATCCCTCTCATTTCATTAATCAATATTTCTACAATGTTAAATCTTTAATTAGCGTTCCATGTGAAGAAGATTTGTACTTGTTGATAACACCCTCAGTTATGTGTTTAATTCAAGTAATTAGCACAATTTCATGCATTTAAAGAGTTTCAAATAGGGTTGTTATCATATATTTACATGTCAATTACTTTTTCAAGTGAATTCTGAGTTTTCCCTAATTTTGTGTTAATTTATGAATTTTATATAATTTATTTAAGCTTGGAATAACTCCATTTAAAGGAAAACGGTAGGTCTAAAAGTTAAATTTGATGCTATTTAATGTGGGGATGAATTACTGATTTTTCTAGAATTTTCTAGAATTTTATTGATTTTTTGGAAATTTATTCAAAGAAGAACTGAATACTTAATAGAAAAAGGATATAATTATAACAAAAATAGTAGTTTAAATTAATTTCTAACGTTGGAGGGACTTTTATGAAATATTGGTTGCAAATATGCCCTTCAAACAGCTCTCGATCTTGTGTAGTAGGTGTAAGAATCTAATAAAAACATTTGCAAGGTTTCATTAAATTAATTGGAATTTTTCTATGCTTTTTCTATGGAGGAGAGAGAAAGCGGAGGGGTATGTCTCCAATTTTTTTGGGCGGCGTCCATTTGTGGATGCGAATTAAATCAGGGAATTTTGCGCAAAACTCCAAGAACTTGATTTTTCGGAGTCATGTGGCCAAATCTCGGCTATCGAAAGAGAATCTGACAGCTTAAACGTGATCTGTAGATACCTTTGTAGAGTGCACCGCCCATGCTGCGCATACAAAGCGCACATACGGGAGGTGATGTGGTGACTTGTGATTGGGTGAAGCTAAAAAAACGCACATGTAAGTGTGATTTGAAATGTATCCTTTTTATTGGATCAAAGAAGTCAATTTAGAGATCCATAATTCTTCTATTCTTCCCATCTATTCTACCCTCCTTTCTAAATTCTTCATATAATTAGGTTAATTTGATCTTCATCGAAGATTGAATTATAATAAAATGTTTAATTTCTTGGAAATATTGAATTATAGTTATGAGATAATATTTAGTAGTTTGGATTCCCAATATCCACAAAACATATTAAAACAAAATTTTCTTCTCAATCACTCTACTTGACTCATTTGATCCTTTTTATTGGATGAAAGAAGTCAATTTAGAGATCCCTAATTCTTCTATTCTTCCCATCTGTTCTACCCTCCTTTCTAAATTCTTCATATAATTAGGTTAATTTGATCTTAATCGAAGATTGAATCGTCCCTATTTAGGGTCAGATAACTCAATTGGATAAGTAATTGAACTCCCTTACTTGCTTCCCTTGGAAAATACCCATACTTATCGTTATACATCTTAAGTTAGGGTTTTCTAAATTTTATTGTATAAGTTAAAATTAACAACGATAAGGGATTTTAATAGGATAATTTACCCCTATTTTTTTCTTATCACTTGTCACTAGCTTGATTTATTTATTTAAGTACATTGTTATAGTTTTATTGATTAATCTCAATAACACCAAAGATGAATTAAAACCCTAATTTTAAGTCTATCAAATGATAAAGTCCAAACACCCTTCTGGGCATCAAAAGATATACTTAAACATTAGGGATTTTATTAAAAAATTCTATTAAGAAGTAGGCCCTGAATGAAATTCAGGAGGCCAGTACTCTTCAGATGCCTCAGCTCCTCCTTTTCTCCATGGATCCCCTCCACTCTGGACATAATCAGAACATCGTAACATTTACAAAAGATTGATAATTTCCATGGAGGAGGATATTCATCTTACCAATAATTGTGTAGATACCTCTAAATGTTGAATACATGACTTACTCAACACGCCTCAATTAAGGAACTAAAAAATCACATATCCAATATGCCTCGAGATGAATGGTTGCAAATTATCGTTAATATCACATTAACATCTTCCATTGCCTGAATCACCAAAGCTCACCTCAATCACTGCCCAAGAACCCAGCATTTTCCCCCATCTTTCCGTAGAAACCAATCTCTTAATTTTTGTCAATAAAACATCATTGATAAAATTTAATAAAATTTTAGCATAATGTATGCTTATCTCTTCTATTGAAGAGCCCTAACTTCAAATAAGGAAACTTATTAGTTCAAGTATTGCATTTGGTTTATTTTTGTATATAAATATTTCTATATTTAATTAAAATTTTTAAATTTGATGCAATATTTTTTCAATGATTTCAGCACAGTCTTGAGAAAAAAGACGAATAACTCCATGTTCATTACCGATTGAGAGAGAAATATTTGATTTAATATTTTATCAATGCCAGGGAATCACACATGTCCAAGAAAAAATACCTTATTCAAGCAATACACCGGTATATATTCTTAAAATATAAAAATGCCACCATTATATTCTGGAATTAAGGCCACACGATTTTTTTAAATACAATCAGTACAAAATATATTTAATGTTTTATAATGATTCATATCTGTACATTAAATAATTAAATATGAAAATTCCAAATTTATTAGGAGGCATTATTCACATCCACTTTGGATGAGACAAAACACATTCATATGCTCACCAAGTGCATGGGAAGATGACAAAGTTGCATAAATATCTCATCATGGATACACATAAAGAGACTTCAAGCCCCATGGATAGTGTGAGTATTGATATATACATTTGATGATGTAATACATGATGCGGAAGTGATCCTGATTAAAGATTGACGATCATGATAAGCTAGTACGGAATTTTTTATGGCCCAAAAATCAAAATCCATGTTATCCTAATGTTAAGTTTAAACCATACTCGTGAATTTAATAAATATTCGGATACCATAGGTGTCCCAAGAACAAGAGTGAAATTTGAACATGTATGTTGATGCCATATTGTTAAAGACTTACCAAGGACTTACCAAATCAAAGGAAGGAAGGGAGAAGCCGAGTCACATGTCAGCCTGAACTGTGGATGCCAACAACATGAAGGCGGGAAACGAGAAGGTGGAATAAAAGGGAATCTCGATACAAGGGAGGGACCCTCTTTTTCAGAATCGGTTACGAGGGAGATTTTCTCATCGACAGAGGGAGCCGATTCAGCTCTCATCATTCCTGCAAGGGGGAGACGCCAATCCAGGTTCTCCTGAGCATTGCTATCATCTAATCTCAGTTTGTTTTCTATTTTACTCCGCGAACTCTATCTATCGCTCTCGTTATATCTACATTCCTCTTTGAGTTCTATCAACACTATTACTATTACACAACATTCTCTCTAAGAATTTGGTTGTTTCTATACTGTGACCTATTACGACCGAGGAAAGCTTATTAGCTGAATATTCAGACCATAGTACTCTTGTGGAGTCTTAACACATATCCTTCACACATGCCTCAATATTATGACTAGATATTCTCCATTCTCATTGTCCAACTCAGTCAAAAAAATTCTATGAAACAGATCTTTCCATAAATTATCTACAAACTAATCATTATAATAATCTAACAAATGATGATGCCTCCCCCTTCAATATTCTCATTGATTCCACATGTTTGAATCCCTACTTACACTTTTTATAATATTGAAAAATATTTATAGAAATTTAATACCACACATTATTAGAAAAATATTTTGTGTAGACTTTTATTTGAGATCTTCCAATATCCCATTCAAAAAGTGCCTCAAAATCATGGTGAGCCATTTCACTAAATTTTAATTTTTCCCAGGATGACATTTGGAGGGCTGTTTCTCACAACACCGAATTACTATATTTTTTTCAAGAAAGCTAAATATCCATAGGTTAATATTATCCAGTTAATTTGGCATAAAAAGATAAATATTGAAATATTATTTGCCTTTTGAGTTTTTCGTAGGAATTAAAATTTGAAACCCATAGTATTTTTTCTATGAATTACTGTGTAATCAAGAATATTGAAGTTGAATTTTTAAGTCATTTTTAAATGGGTATTGGTTGCAAAAATTTAAAAATATTAAAATTTTTAGCCACTTTTACGTATATCTAGAGTTAATCCTTTAATACCAATTTAAAAGATAAAAATCGCTAAAAATTTAATATCCAGAACCTTTATTGAATAGAATTTCAGACCTTACAATTATTTGGTGTTGACTTGTTTCATCTTCAAGTAAAGCTGATAGAAATTATAAAATAAATAATAATTATAAACTTCTCATATTTGAAACATTTTCAAAGTGGTTATTGGAAATGAATTCCGAAAATTGATGTTGCATTTTATATGATTTCTAATGCATTTCACATGATATCAAGATATGAGATCTAATATGATATAATATAATATCTATAATTATTTATTTATTTTAATAATTTAACATTGGAAAGTAGATTCCTTAAAATAGCATAATTTTGATTCTAGTAATGAAATAATATTTCCATCTTGAGAGTCCCTTTTGAGTAACTATTTGGAAAGCTTATTATGATATCTAGATATGATTTGATATATTTTTAAATGTATATTATTTTTTCATTCAATAATAAAATAACTCCATATGATACATAAGATATCATGAAAATGGGATAATCTCCATGACTAGACAGTTAGTCTAATATAATATTGGATTATCTGATAAAAAATAATACATTTATGTAATGATAAAAATGATATGATTAATTTAAATTTGTTAACCTTGATACTAAAGGAATCTATTAATTCTCATGTACATATTATAAAAGATTCCATCCAACATGTTGGTTAATGAAACCAATAATAGTTTCATCAGCCCAGAAAATTATTTTAATCACTCATAATGCCATCAAGAATATTAATTTTTATTTATTCATCCAACTTTGATTTAAATAACCAATCATTGACTTCATTATTTGGTAAATGCAGGTGATGTCAAGGTCACATGTGTTTCTAATTTTTATGTATCAATTCCCTAGTTCTAATTTTTATGTATCCTTAACAACAAATGCAGGTGATGTCAAGGTGTTTCTAATTTTTATTAGTGTAATTCTCCCTCTTGAGTTCTAGATTTCTTGATCTGGATGAACATGATAATTCCATGTAGTGGAAGATTTGAACAGAGTCACAACAACATCAGCAAAATCAAGAAATGAATGACCAGTGCACGGATCGCATCTGTGATTCCAAGATCCTTGAGTGAGATGAAGCGAGCTGCTCATGAGTGCAGCCCATAGACATATCCACGTGGTCCATGGTGATCTGCTCACCTTGACGAGCTCCATTCACCCTTTGTCATTTTCGTTATGTCATCCCAATCGCATCAAGAATGGAGAGGAGTTGTGGGGAAAAGGGAGAAGAAAGTGAAGGGCCCTAAACAATTTTGGTACTTGTGAAGTTTGTTCAGGGCCTTTTGATATTTGTACTAAGTGGGTATTTCTCATAAAATCCCCAAAACTTAAGTATATCTTCAGACATCCGCAGAACATTTGCGTATGACCCTCTAGGCCCATCTATCAGTCTATTTAATGACTCTAGCGGCCCAATAACCTTTATTGGCATTAAAAAGTAATTAAATATATCATCATATAGAGTAATTACTGTCAGATCAATTTAACCCAATTGATAGGTTGAGTCTCTAACACATGGAGTGTTAAACTACACCTCCTGCTCTACAAGATACAAAGGAGTGTGTATAGACTCATGGAACCTGTTTATCATCAGTTACCATGTGCATATAGTCCCTCATCCACTTGACACTCCTAGAATGAATTAGGGTATGGTCATCTGACAAACCCTTATTAGTCATCCGAGTTAGCACTGATGCGTTCGAAAATCATTGGAGAACTCTTCTCTGATATTTCACTACATTGACCAAGGACTTCATCGCATCATTTTATGTGAGTTGTCTCCTCTTATACTAAGGGTGGACGATCCCCTCTTGACCATTATATTGTCTTCGTAAACTTATTGATGCACCCGAACTAAGACCATTTAGAATCCCATGATTAGAGACTCGTAGGTCATGGTCAAAGTAAAAATATCTGTCCACAATATATCTTTGGTGTATCAAGTCTAAGGACCACTGACACAACCATGATGTGAATTAACCTAATTAACAGTTTGGTATAATACCATTCAGAAATCTGTATGGATCAATTTAGTGAACTCTTTCCACTAAACAACACCCACTATCTATCCTAAGTGTCTCCATATTAATGGTTATGGGACCATCCATACTCATCATATGAGTGAGGCTAGATAATGTTATTCAATCCAGATACTTTGATGTCCTTCTCAAGTATCCTTTGAATAAGAATATTTAGATCAGATGCTTAGCGACCAATGACCTGTGTGTTACCATCTCACCATAATTCACTTAGTCTGAAGATTTATTCATCAACTTCATTATAAGTATCACACATACACTATAATGAATAAGTTCTATTAATGAACATGGAAAACGATATGTAATGTGTGATTGGCTTGCCAACCACATATATTTTCATCAATGCCTTCCTTGGAGAAGAGTCCTCGGAAGGAAATACTTAATGATACGAGAAATAATTTTACATTGTATTTGTAATTGGCAAATCTACTCTAAAGTGACTTTATTGATAGATTTATATACATCATTATTATCTGGTTAAATATTATGTTCATATGCTCCAGTTATTTTCCCAAACTATAAATCTTAAAAACAAGTTTTTATTGGGGATAATCCTCATATCTCTCAAAAAGTTAAATGGAAAATACCATCCCACTCTTCCTCAATACAGATAGGTTATTGTTTTTAAGAATATTGGCGAGTCTTTTGGGAAAGAGGATTCAAAAGATAATGTTTATTGTAAGAATTTTTTAAATTTGTTAAAAATACAGATTCACAGTTATACATTGAATCTATAAAACTTCAAACAACTTCCAGAATTTTGGGAATTTTATATTTGTGGTGCTCTCAAAATAAATAACTTTTGTTTGAATTGAAATTTCATTGTAGTTATCTAATGTCCAGATGATTTTGGTAGTTGTCAAATGTTGTCTTAATATAAAAGGACACATAATAAATTATGAAGTACAATTGGATAAAGATGAAAAATCTGCATGATAATCATTAACACTAATGCCTTAACACTGACTAGAAATAGATATTATATCTTCAAAATTAAGACTTGAAAGATAAAATAAATATAATAAGTTCTGTGGTCTGTATTACTATCAACTCTATTCTAGATTGTACTTTATGGATTTTGATATCAGATGATGAAAAATACATTGAAAACTCACTTATTAATCCCAAATTGAGCTCAATAGTCATTTGACTCTCTACAGTTCCCTTTAGAGTTTCCAATTCCGTTATAATTAGAATAATTTTTAAAACACGGGATTCATCAATGCTTATAACTAGGGAATGACGATTTTGGTCTGGTTGTCAGTTTTTTGTCAAAAACTGAAGCCTATACCTAAGCTGTGGTACCATCTTTGTTTGATCAAATATTAGTTTGGTTTGGTAAAACCAATAAGTTTGGCAATGAATACCAAAAATAGCTGAATTCAAAGTTGAAAAAAAATCAAATTTTATCTCAGAAGATTGATTAAATTGTGAAAAAATCAATTTTAGAAGGTAGACTCACTATATTTTATAGATTCACAACAATAAAAAATTCTGGCATGACTTAACTATAAAAGATCTTCATGAGAAAATGTACGAAATCAAAATAGGTTCTAGGGGCCTTAAATATTTTGGGTTTCATTGTTTTTATGTTCATATTTTTATGATTGTTATGCCTTAAAAAGGATAAGAGATAGAGGGTACATGGGTTCGAATCCTGACAGTTCCAAAAAACTGAATCCCGACTTTATTTGGCGTTTGGATTGGGTTTAAATTTTTATCTACTGATTTGGTATGGTTTTTGGTCTAGTTTGTTGTTAAGGATAAATTTGTACAGAATTCTTGATAAACCGGTGAATCTCAAACCAGCGGTATTGGCATGGTCCGGATTTATCCAAGTTCGGTAAAAGAATGGCAAACCCTTCTCTTAAAATATTTTTTCCAATGTATTTTTAAGCTATTTCAATAGTTACTGATGTTTAATATTGATGAAGTGGACAAACATGTACTTTCAAATAGTTATCCTTATAATGCCCCTTGTTGTTACAAATATGAAATAGCTGCAGAGATATCTGACCTATCATTTATGATGCTTTTAACCCTGAATAAACTTGAACATGTTTTAATGTCATATTTCAATTCCCTTTAGAGATGAAATTGAGACGTATCCCACTATATTATCATCATATAAAAGGCCATTTCTTCAAAATATAGGATACTATCTGTAATATGAATTTTACGTGACATAATTTTATATTATGATTTAGTCATCTAATAAATGATAATATATATAAATGTAAGATCTCAAACTGAATTATGGACTCTCTTTTAGAATTATAATCATCCATTCTAAAATAAACTATCGTCTATTCAATGTGTAACTTACCCACCTTATTTTCCTTGAATATTTCTATGGAAGATTTGACAAAGTGATAGATCCTTGAATCAAATATCATTTGAAAATACATGTATTTTAATGTAGGAAGTAAATTAAAGTATAATTAATAATAAATGTATAATTTCTTCCCAACAAGGTCATACCAACTGTTTGTTGGACTAGGCCTGATTGTTGAAAGCTTATTAAACTTCTATAATCCAAACTATGGCAATAGCGACATATTCACCCCTAGAGATATTTACTTATAAAATAAAATCAAATAATTCCAAACTAGGAATGCATGATTTCTACAATTCATGTGTGATAGGTGCATATTTCCCCTGAATTGGGTAATTACACATATGTTGGGGTTGGTCCCATGGTTACAAACTTCATCAACGATGATTAGTTGAGTAATATGATATTTCTTATTTAACATCATTAAAATGATACTTTGGAAGTTTTTGGTAGTTTAAATGACCAACAAGGGTCTCCTCAAAATTTAATGTGAATATATTTTACTCTTGACTAAATATAGGTCTCATTTGTAGCCAATATATTCTGACAATGCAAAAGCTAAAAAATGATGTGGCTTGACCTGTACGTAGTTGAAAAAAAATCATACTTAACCAAATGAGTGATATATGAATATACTAGGATATACTGCCTATAATAAATCATTACTATTTTTTCAGCTGAAATAATATGAGACTATGGCTTGAAGGACTAAATTGCAGCTTGTTGTTCATGGGGGAAAAAACCTAAAATATAGGCATGCTCGTGCATAGCCAATCTCGTACGGTACCTCACAGGCAGTCTATTATATGGAGCAAGAGTGGCGAACACAAACATGGTGAACATCATGGAGCTCCTATTATGATACTCAATAATGGTGATCCCAATGTTCACTTCTACCTAATGCACCAATGCCCGCGGGGATGAGGATCAACTCCTGGCATCTAAGGCTTACTCCATGCAATCAGTGGGACAATTGATCTCCTCTTGATATTCTTCAATCCTACTTTGAGATTTAGTAGATCTTCCCACCACAGTGTCTCACTAGAAGCAGGGGGCTTCTGATAAGGGGAGAGGACAAGGATGGCTCCTAGATCTAGATGGCATGGACACCTTAAATGGATGATTTTTTTCACTTTTCATAAAATCCATTAGTAATTAATTATATCAACTAATGTTCATTTTTAAATTTAGTGAGCTTATCACATTTATTGGCCAACCTTATTAATTAAGTATATAAACATATACAATTAATCAATTATTGATTTAATGTAATTGATAGTCTATTAACATCTGCTCTAGAAGATACATACTAGTGATTGAACTCTCTCATGGAAAACTTACCGTCATTGACTACCATATATATATAATCTTTAATCCATCTTAGACACTCATATAACCAAGGGTATGGTTAACCATCAAACAATATAGAATGCTTTCTATAATATCTCCACTACAATGGCCATGGATTAAATACATCTTCATCTTAGAGTCTATCTTCTCTTTTGTTCAGGGCACACATCCCATCTGTACCACTTAATCACCTTCATATACTTATTGCTATATCCAAGCTAAGATTTATTTGAATATCATCTTTATTGTATTATAATTTCATCATAATTCGCTAAGACATTACACATATTCAAAGACTTTATTATAAATATTACATTACAATAATTATGAATAATTATTTATTTCAATGAACATAAATGGGTAATCAAAATGTTATTGGCTTGACAACCACATAATATAGATCAACATGTGTAAATTGAGATTCACAGCCACTCCATGCCTGAAAACTCTAGCAAAAAATATACGTTTACATATATAAAATTTTGGGTGGTGTCTAGGGCATGGTCAGATAAATTGATGAGCACGACCCTCGGGTCTATCATACCAGGCTCTATGTTTCTTTTCACATAGTAAAAACTGATATTATATGGTTAATGTAGTTGTGTCGTACATTTTGGGCCCCATGGGACTTCTTGGGGCAAGCACCAATATAATCAGTGTGCTTCTACACATGCATGTTGATCCGCACCATCCATGTAGATGGCACGAAGTGGACAATTACTCCTCAAAAAAGGGCTAAAGGCTTGATTTACAATTCAATCCAAAGTTGAATAAGAACATATGATACTACTAAGCTAGGATATCTTACCTTGCAATGTCTTACATGCAAGGGCCACACTAGCTCCACTAAAGTAAATAATAAGCCGAATAATACTATTGGGAAACCCAAAAGAGTGGACTAACCCATAAAAGTCATTCAAGATGAATGGTTGATGGGGCCCAATTATGTTGCTACAAAAGATTTGAAGACTAGAAACACAATAGTCAAGGGTGTGGGCTCTATGTTTGTACTTAAGGGCTTGGATGATTCATCTATCTTGATGATTAAACTTAGGATATACAATCAACTTGCTTTAATTCCATGTGGAGAATAGTTCTGTGAGGGAGAAGGTGATAGTGAAGTGACATTGGACTGGCTGAGCAGACAAACTTGTCATAAAATATCAAATTAATCAACTACAATAATCTTCTACAAAGTATAAGGTTGAGGAAATAGTTTGCCTTCTTATACCAGCTTACATCATGCCTAAGAATTGCAAATGTTTTCTTTCACATTTTTTACCAGATAATTTACATATTTGATACTGTATTTGTGTACATATTTGATATTTGTACCAATCAGCTGAAGAAACAAACTTCAGAGAATTACTCATGTTCTGATTAGGGTTTCAACATCTGATAATACATCCAATAAGAATAATCCACAAGAAAGTATGACTGATTGAGAAAGTGAGAGGGTAAGAGAGATGGATAGTAAAATTGACAGATAACGGATAAGAGAGAGAAAGGGAAGAGGGAGAATTAGAGAGAGAAAGAGAGATGGATAGAAAAAGAGAGAAAAACAGAGATGGATAGACAGAGATGTAGGAAAAGAGATATTAATAGAGAGAGAGAGAAGCAAGTGAGCAAGAGAGAGAGAGAGAGCACGAGCAAGAGAGAGACAGAAAGAGAGAGAGAGAATGCACGGACAAGAGAGAGAGAGAGAGAATGCACGAGCAAGAGAGAGAGAGAGAGAGAGAGAATGCACGAGCAAGAGAGAGAGAGAGAGAGAGAGAGAGAGAGAGAGAGCACGAGCAAGAGAGACACAGAGAGACCGAAAGCACGGGCAAGAGAGAGAGAGAGAAAGCACGAGCAAGAGAGAGACAGAAAGAGAGAGAGAGAGAGAGAGAGAGAGAGAGAGAACACGAGCAAGAGAGAGACAGAAAGAGAGAGAGAAAGAGAGACAGACAGACAGACAGACAGAAAGAAAACACGAGCAAGAGAGACAGAAAGAGAGAGAGAATGAGAGAGAGAGAGAGAGACAGACAGACAGAAAACACGACCAAGAGCGAGACAGACAGAGAGAGAGAGACAGAAACCACGAGCAAGAGAGAGATACAGAAAGAGAGAGACAGACAAAGCATGAGCAAGAGAGAGAGAGAAAGAGAGAGACAGATAGAAAGCACGAGCAAGAGAGAGACAGAAAGAGAGAGACAGACAGAAAGCACGAGCAAAAGAGAGGCAGAAAGAGAGAGACAGACAGAAAGCACGAGGAAGAGAGAGAAAGAGAGAGAGAGAGAGAAAGCACGGGCAAGAGAGAGAGAGCGCGAGAGTGAGAGGGAGGACAGAGATATATATATATATATATATATAAAGTGGGAAAGAGAGATGGATTATATATATAGAGACAGAGAGAGTTGGGAACGGCGTGTAGGAAAAGACGCATGAAGAGCCCAGGTTGCCAAAGTCAAGTTTCACCCTTGGCAGCTGCAGATGCATAGCTTACGCTGCTGTCTCGCATGCTCTTGCACTGGCTTGATTGCTCATACCGTATGAACCTAATGTTGATCCTTGTGGCACTATTCTTTATCATCTGATCCTCAACAACAAACATAAATCAAGTCATCAATATCAGGGGAGAGAGATATTCATGAGTAGTCAGATGGATGGAAGCATGAATTAATAGATAAAAAAGGGGTTGTATATAATAATTAACAATATAAATGGATATTTAATATGGAAGAGCATGATAGATATATAGGTATTAGATATGAAACAGATATATAGATTAGATAGATTGATAGATAGGGATAGAGAGACCCATACATGAAGGAATACACTGATGGGATGTCGACCGCAGATAGTGTTATCATACTCTTCAAGATATCGCTTAAAGGAAATTGGATCCCCCGTCTCAATGATATCCATGCCCATCCGGTCCAGTGCCTCGATTGATTTGTGTATAGGACCATGTTTTGCATCATAATATGTGTAATTGAACCTACAACACAAAACAAACATTCCCAAAGTAACACTGCGCTAATGTCCCGTCAGAGAAAATTACAGGGGATAAACGCAGCATGGTGAAGAAACTCAAAAAAATAAAAAATAAAAAACCAACCAAGTTTGAGGAGAGCAAATTCTAACATACAATAAGAAAGTCATTTTGCAACCGAAGATCAGATGGAAGATCTCTTTTTTAATTTTACAAGAAAACATTTTCTCAAGATGATTGAAGGACTAGATAGCTCACACCACAAAAAAGAATAACAGAGACAAGGAAAACCATCCAGATTTTGAAGAAAAAAAAGACCAAATATATGATTAAAGTGTCATTTTTGTGTTAGCGGTGGACAATGATGATGCTGACAAATGATGATTCTCATTATCATCAGGTTTCCAAGAACCATCATTGTCATCGATTGGTTAATAGAGAATCACCATTATCATTACTATATCTGAATGGACGATGATGATAACAAATTCTTTACTGTCTGACAACCCTAGTTTGGTATCAACGATAACAGTGATGAGTAGGTGATGAGTAGGTGATGATGATGATGGTGATGGGGATGGTGATGTTGATGGTTATGATGATGATAATTCCTCGTCATTGGCATCCCATTTTCAGGAGACATCATCATCATCGTCATCCATCAGTTGGAGATATAGTTGTCATTGTCATCACCATTTGTGCAAGCCCAAACACGAGTGACGATGACGATAACAAGATTTGGGGATGACGATGATGATGGCAAAATTCGTCATTGTCTGTCAACCCTATTTCCCACTAAAGGTTTCAGGAAGACACATATTCTCTCACTTTTCATGAAACCTTTTTTCTCAAGATTGTTGGACAACTACGTGCCTCACACAATGAGAAAAATCGAAAGAAAAAACAAAAAATCACATCCATTAGGTATATGAGCATATTTTTTTCCCACTGGAGATCAGAAGATTAAACATGTTCGTCAACTTTCACAAACAATTTTCTAAAATGAGCCAATAGCTACATACCTTGAACCCCAGTGGCAGAAATCTGAAGACACCGAGAAGAAATTTTGAGGGTCATCAATGTACTTGGCAAGCAAGCGCCCATACATGGCTTCGTTTTCGGGATTTAGGGCTCCCACCAAGATTGGTACAATTTTGACAGGATATCTAAAAAAGGCAAGATCAATAATCATGAAATTCAAAGAAAATCTAAAAATTGATGATTAAAGGAGGATTGGAAGGGGAAAAAAACAAGAAGATACCCCCGGAAAACTTTGGCAAGGTAAGGCAAATGCATCTCCATGCTGTGCTCTGCCTCGTCTACTCTCATGTCCATAAGTTCAAATTTTCCTGTCGCTTGAAGCTCCTTATTCACTGAAACAGGATTAAATATGAGTGATTACGATTTCCACAAAAAAAAAATTTATGGGTCATCATCCACTGGCAATCATCACCCGGTCACATATGAAGGATGGCAATTTCAAATTGTCATTGGGGACAGTGAACATAAGGAGAGAGTCTTTTTTAATGTTCACCCTTCAATCGTACGAGAAAAAATCTTCAAGGATGATCCTTCTTCTGATTCGTCTTTCTCTTATTTACCCATAGGAATAACTATCACCTTCAGATTAATTGACTTTGTAAGATTCAGATTCATCTTCCTTTCTTGCTCCTTAAGTCATCTCTAAATTCGCTTCTCCTCCCACTTGTAAACTTGAGCCTTGCACTCATTGTCTCATATTGACTTCTAATTTATTCTAAAAAGTCTTTTGGACTGGTACAGAAATAGCTCTTGGGTAGTGTATGTTATCCAGGGAACATACAGATGGACACGGATACAGACAGGCGGTTTCCCATCCAGGGAAGAAAAAATCGTCCTGTTCAAAGCCCCTGGACGATGGACGGGACTACATCTACTAGGGACTCAATTCTATACAAATTACATAAAATTCTATAGCTGTTCAGTTCAGCATACTGATATGGGTCTCACTTGTACATACCTGGAGAAACGGAAGAATAAGCTAAGTCGTACAACACAGGCCACATCAGGCGACACAGGGAAAGAGGAATAGGAGGGGAACCCGCCCATAAATTAAGGGAATGAGGGACCATTTTCAGGCATCTTGAAAAGTTAGCTGCGGCAGCCTGGGCTGAGAGGAAGATCCTTCTCCTCGGAGGAAGACGAGAGTGATCCACCTTGACTCTCCATTTCTATCTCCTCATTCCACCTCTTTCCCTCCAGTACGTTCTCTCTACACACTATTCGTGGTCTGTCCACTTCAGTGACCTTTCTTGAACAGCATTGCTATAACTGGAAATCCTTGGAATTCTCTTGAATTTTGAATTACATTTTGCTTCCGTCAATTTCTACATCGATATTCTCGTGGGAGCATATCAAATACCATCCAAAAGATGGATGGACAAATTCTACGCAAAATCTCCTGGGAAGGGAGATCTTCTCATCTCAGATGATTCTAGGCAGGGATGAGCTCAGACAGGATGGAAAATCTCCAGACCAGGACAAAGATGAGGCCAATCCATGGTAATTGCACACTTTAGCGACATTACCTAGTGATAGATGTCTTTATGCTGAGATGATGATGGCAACGTTATCATCATCCTATTGATAGATGTCTTTATGCTGAGATAGATGTGTTTATGCTGAAATGGTTTGACATAGTAACCCCGCAAAAATGGATGATGGGAGTGACGACAAATTTCAATGTCCACTCGTCACCGGGGAACGGCAAAAATCTAAGAGAGAGAGAGAGGTATCCTACTTCCTTCATGGCAAGTTCAAGTACACATCAGAGATGATACATAAACAGTAAAAAAAACTGAAAATAAAGGAAATAAGCTGAGTATGCACTATTCAGATTGCTGAAGACAAGAAGAATACCTTCCAAATCAATAGATAAGTCTCCCACAGGCGTACTGTAGACAGTTGCTTTGGTTAATGCGCATCTTGGAGTATAATAATGATGCGATGGTCCAAGAAGAAATACCCGAGAACTGCAACCGGATAATTTTCCAGCCATGAAAAAAATATGATGTTAACTCATACGACAGAAGACCGGAAAAAATCGAGAAATAAAATTCATCACCGACAGGTGACGAGAAAAGTATCCAAATTTTTTTCCTCATTCAGTTATCTAAGGCCTTCATCGTCAGAATATTCACTAATAAATCTAATCATGCAGAGTTTCCCAATTAATAATGTCTCCCATTCTATTAAGAAATCCTTGTACTTTCGCATAAAAAAATGAGGGACAAAAGAGGATAAAGAATATAGGCAGCCAGAGAGGCCTACTTACATGGTTTCTGGGTCTATATTTCCAAAAGCATAGGCTGCAGCCCTCCCAGAGTAAGAGAAGCCAGCATGCCTATGGTTAAATAAAAACATAATCAAGTAAATTAATATACCATTTTTTTATAATTTGTGAGAATAAATATCAACACCAGCCAGCGACCTACGGTGCAATAACGCCTCTCACAGAAGAAGATTTGACAATTCCGGATGCTTGGAGCCATCCATCAAGCTCTTCTTCTAGTTTTCGTGCTGTCATGGTATCAAAAAAATAGTTAAATGAGTATTTTTTCCAAAAAAATCGTTCATAAATGTTAATGAGTAGAAGTTAAGAGGAGAAATACCCAAATATTTCAACGTTGATGCCTCAAACATTCAAAAATATGGATAAATCGAAGTTAATTTTAAAAATTCATCTTCATCTCAAGGTATAATTATCGATTGAACAATCGGATCGGTGGGAATTCATGTCTCAATCGTAAACCGTTCTTAAAGATTAAATGAGTAAAAGTTAAGTGGAGAGATACCCATTGTAACATGTCAATGCAAATCCCTCAAACCTTAAATATTTAGAAGAAAAAATTAAAATCCGAGTTCATCTCCGGCATAAGATCAGGAAGAACAAGGATGTAATCAGTATCGGTCGAACAATCGAATCGGCGGAAATTCATAAGATCATGGTTAAATCTTACAAATGACAAACGAGATTCAAAGGATTTGAGCAAAACCCATTTCTCAGAAATCTAAATAAAGCCAGAAATTAAGTTGGGCAAACCAGGAGATCATCTACGAACAAGACTTACAGTTATTGGTGTACCAGGAACCTGCGTGAGATGCTCTTCTCACTCTCTCCATCTACCCTTCGAAGAGAGAGAGAAGAGCTAGAGAAAGAGAAGCAAGAGAGAGAGGAAGAGAGAGAGGAAGAGAGAGAGAGAGAGAGAGAGAGAGAGAGAGAGGAGAAGACGGCACAGTATAGAGAGAAAAAAAGAAGAGGACGGTACAGTATAGAGAGAGAGAGAAGATGGCACAGAATAGAGAGAGAGAGGAGAAGAAGAAGAAGAAGAGAGAGAGAGGAGAGGACGGCAGAGAGTAGAGAGAGAAGATCAAGAGGCCTTCATCTGGGGAGGTGGGGGGAAAAGAAAGAGAGAGAAAAAGAGGAGAGAGAATTTCCTGGGTCTGTGGAAAAGGATCTCCTGAGAGAAACCGAGCACGCAGAAGATGACACGGAAGAGAGAGAAAGCGCAAAAGAAAGAGAGAGAAAGCGCGAAAGAAAGAGAGAGAAAGCGCGAAAGAAAGAGAGAGAAAGCGCGAAAGAAAGAGAGAGAAAGCGCGAAAGAAAGAGAGAGAAAGCGCGAAAGAAAGAGAGAGAAAGCGCGAAAGAAAGAGAGAGAAAGCGCGAAAGAAAGAGAGAGAAAGCGCGAAAGAAAGAGAGAGAAAGCGCGAAAGAAAGAGAGAGAAAGAGCAAAAGAAAGAGAGAGAAAGCGCGAAAGAAAGAGAGAGAAAGTGGGAGAGAGACAGGAAGAGCGAAAGAGAGATAAAGCAGAGAGAAAGAGAGAGAGAATAATAGGAGTGAAAGATAGCGTAAAAGAAAGAGATATACAGAGACAAAGAGATAGAGAGAGAGGAGCGAAAGAGAGAGAATGATGGGGAGTGGAAGACAGCGAAAAAGAAAGAGAGACAGAGACAAAGAGATAGAGAGAGAATGATAGAGATAGAGAGAGAACAGCAAAAGAGAGAGAATGACAGAGCGAGAATAATAGATAAAAAGAAAGAGAGAAGCTAGAGAGAGAAAAAGAGGTAAAATAATCGAGAGGAAGAGAGAGAAAGGGTAAGATGAAGTTGCACGCTAATATTTTCTGTTTCCACTTCCAAGCTGGAGAGAACATTTACTTTTGGAAAGTTAAAAAATGATTTCTTTGGATTAAATAATATGCACTGAAAATGTGAAATTATGAATTTGGATTATATTTCGAAAATTTTAATTTTGTGGAGGTTATGATTTATAAATTATAAATTATGGATTATAATGAGTGATTTTTCCGGAATGTGGCGAGTGCCCCATTTGTCGTTTTGTGCACAAGCCAACTCCAGTCCACGTCGTTGACTGCCTTTATTCTCTCTCTAGCTCTCTCTCTCTCTCTCTCTCTCTCTCTCTCTATCTGATGTAAACATACATTCTCACCCTTCCCATCTCTCTTCTTTTTTACTTTTTTCTTTTCTTTCTCTCTTTCTCTCTCTAGCTCTCTAGCTCTCTCTCTCTATCTGGTATAAACATACACTCTCACCCTTCCCATCTCTCTTCTTTTTTACTTTTTTTTTCTGTCTCTCTTTCTCTCTCTAGCTCTCTAGCTCTCTCTCTCTCTATCTGGTATAAACATACACTCTCACCCTTCCCATCTCTCTTCTTTTTTACTTTTTTTCTTTTCTTTCTCTCTTTCTCTCTCTAGCTCTCTAGCTCTTTCTCTCTATCTGGTATAAACGTACACTCTCACCCTTCCCATCTCTCTTTTTTTTTACGTTTCCCTTTTTCTACTCTCTTTCTCTCTCACACTCTCTCTAGCTCTCAAAATCTGACATAAACATACATTTTCACCCTTCCAATCGCTCTCCTTTTTTATTTTTCTCTTTTTATTTCTCTCTCTAGCTCTCTCTCTCTCTCTATCGGGTATAAACATACATGCTCACCCTTCCAATCTCTCTTTTTACTTTTCTCTTTTTCTACCTCACTTTCTCTCTCAAGCTCTCTCTAGCGCTCTCAATCTGATATAAACATAGATTCTCACCCTTCCAATCTCTCTTCCTTTTTATTCATCTCTTTGTCTTTCTCTCTTTCTCTCTCTGTCTCTTTCTATTTCTATATCTGGTATAATCATACATTCTCACCCTTCCAATTTCTCTTCATTTTTACTTTTCTCATTTTCTACCTCTCTTTCTCTCTCAAGCTCTCTCTAGCTCTCTCAATCTGATATAAACATACATTCCCACCTTTCCAATCTCTCTTTCTTTTTTCTTTTTTCTTTGTCTCTCTCTTTATCTCTCTGGCTCTCTATTTCTCTATCTGGTATAAACATACACTCTCACCCTTCCAATCTCTCTTCGTTTTTACTTTCCTCTTTTTCTACCTCTCTCTCTCTCCCAAGCTCTCTCTAGCTCTTTGAATCTGATATAAACATACACTCTCACCCTTCCAATCTATCTTCCTTTTTACTTTTGTCTTTTTCTTCATCTCTTTCCCCCTATCTGGTATAAACATACATTTTCACCCTTCCGATCTCTCTTCCTTTTTACTTTTCTTTTTATCTATCTCTCTTTCTCTCTCAAGCTCTCTCTAGCTCTCTCAGTCTGACAGAAACATACATTCTCACCCTTCCAATCTCTCTCCTTTTTTTTCTTTTTTTCTTTCTCTCTTTCTCTTTTTAGCTTTCTAGCTCTCTCTCTCGGACTGGTATAAACATACATTCTCACCTTTGCAATCTCTTTTCCTTTTCACTTTTTTATTTTTCTACCTCTCTTTCTTTTTCTAGCTCTCTCTAGCTCTCTTAATCTGATACAAACATACATTCTCACCCTTTTAATATCTCTTCCATTTTACTTTTCTCTTCGTTTTTTCTCTCTTTCTCTCTCTGGCACCATCTCTCTCTCTCTAATATAAGTATACATTCTCACCCTTTCAATCTCTCTTCCTTTTTAGTTTTATCTTTTTCTTTCTCTCTTTCTCGCTCTAGCTCTCTCTTTCTCTCTATCTGGTATAAACTTACATTCCCACCCTTCCAATCTCTCTTCCTTTTTAGTTTTCTCTTTGTCTTTCTCTAGCTCTCTCTCTCTCTATCTGATATAAACATACATTCTCCTCCATCCAATCTCTCTTTCTTTTTACTTTTCTCTTTTTCTTTCTCTATTTCTCTCTCTAGCTCGCTCTCTATCTGAGATAAACATACATTCTCACCCTTCCAATCGCTCTTCCTTTTATTTTTATCTTTTTTTTTTCTTTCTTTCTCTCTCTAGCTCCGTCTTTCTCTTTCTATCTGGTATAAACATACATTCTCACCCTTCCAATCTCTCTTCCTTTTTCATCTTCACTTTTTCTTTCTCTTTTTCTCTCTCCCAGCTCTCTCTGCCTCCCTATCTATGTATCTATGTAAGTACACATCTATCTATTTACATTTTAAAAAAAATTGTAAATTCTTCATATTACATTGTATAAAGTGGCCTCTGGCCGAACACCAGTGATATGAGAATTCTATGGCTGGTGTACTTGTGACTTGAAAATTGTGAAGTCTTGGCAATCACTGTTGTGAAGCCTGGACTATTGCTTGTTCGATACTCCTGCACGCTTACTTGTTTTCGTCTTGTATGAGAGAGTTTTCTGCCATGATCTCTTGATGTTCAATGCTGCTGCATGCATTCATGCTGTCAATATTTGTCGCCCCATATGCCCTTTCCGCTCTGGTTTGTTTGCTTCAATGTTGGATTTGCATCTTCACTAGTGTCTTCTTCGTATTGTCGTAGTTTGAAAGAGATCTGGCATGACTTTTACTGTTGATTTTTTCTTTATCTAAGCATTGTTTCTGATCTCTGATTGCATTCGGCTTCATTCTCTTCGTCATCTTTATGTAGTGCAGTCCCATCAAGTCATCTCTGACTCTTCCTCTTGTAAGGTGTGGTAAATCTTCTATTCTGCAAAACAAATGACAAAAGCAGCTATTTCTCATATTGGAATATCAGAATCCAATATTTTTACAAGGATCCAGGATATCTAGATATCTGGATCTAGGATGTTAAGTACCCTTGTTCCACAGCTATTTTTTGGTTCAGGCCTCACATTAAATTAAGAAATTACTTCATGTGTGCTCTATAGGTTGCCACCTCACATGCCAATCATTCAACATTCACCACTAGGTCAAATTATTTAATATTATTCTTACGCATAGAATTAACTAGCTTAGTATTAATTACTTTTATACAAACATAGACTTGTAAGTTCATAAATCTTATGTCCAATCAGGTCATTTCCCATTATATGTTACATACAAATATTTATTTAAGCATTGAATATAGTTATAAATTAAATATTTTTATTAATTGTCTGAAAATATTTTGTCTATTTATTGTATTTAGTCACATATTTTTTATGTTAATTATATGAAATATGGTGCTTATTATATTTAATCACATCTTTGTATTTTTGATAAATTAGTTAACATGTATTGAAAACAATTAATCAGATGTTGGAGAATCTATAATCGTAACCTATATCTGATATCAGCATTCCCACAAATAAAGGCATATTCCAATAACAAGACATATTATTGATATCAAACATTGGTACTTTAGAAAATGATATTTAATATCATCCTCTGTCATGTGTGTTGAGTTCTATGGCAATGATTGCATGAAATTTTGAATGTTATTGATCAAATTACCTTCGCGTGCTTTGGATTCACAATTTCTTGGTTCCTCAAGTGAGACATGTTCAGCAGTGAAAATGTGTATCCTTTAAATGTATCCAAAAAATCCTAGGCACATCAAATCATTTTTTCATTCTTGATGATCCTTGTTATTTATCTAATGTCATTGTTTCTTTATTTTGATCATATTCAAAGGGGAGGTGAGCTAAGGAGAGAATGGATAATAATGTGCACCTGAAAAAATCTCGCCTGGGAGAATTTCATTGATGACTTTCTCCAATCTATAATTAATGAGATTTTTTCATAAAACCCATAAACCTTTAAGTGTATCTTTCACGGTCATAAATACCATTTACGTGTGACCTCTAGGCCCATGTATCTATCTAGCTAATGACTACAATGGCCCAATATACATTTTTTGACCAACCCAATTCAATATCTATATCAGCATATACATTAATTAATTAATTAGGATTCAATTTAACCCTATTGCTAGATTTTTTCCATCTATTGGAGTGCACAGCTTCACCTTGCGCTCTAGAAGATCCAAAAGAGTATATGGACTATCTTTTGGAACATTATTGGCATTGGTTACTTTTTACTTATAGTTCCTCATCTGCTTGATGATCCTAGGGTGATGTAGGGTATGGCTAACCTTCAAGCCCTAATAAATCATTCATTTAATACTCATATATTAGAAAATATGTAGAGAACTCTAAAATTTGACTAGCTTGGCCAAGGACTTTCTCACATCTCCTTCATTGAGCTTTATACAATTATACGAAGGACGTATGATCTCATCTTGACAATTCAATCATCTTTATGAACTTCTTGCTACACTTTAGCTAATACAGTTTGGAATTCCATCAAATTACAACATGTATGTCATAGTCAAAGTACAATCATCCATCCACAATACATCTTTGACATCTCAAGTCTAAGGACCACTGACACAATAGTGACATGATTCAACATGATTGGCGCTAGGTATACAACCATTCAGGGACTCATTAGATCAATTTAATTAACTCTTTCTCAAAAAAAGCACCTATTATATGTTCTTATTGTCTCTACACTAATGGCCATGGAATTGGCCGTACTCATTTTATAAGTGAGATTAGATATTGATACTCTATCTACATATTTTGATGCCCTTAACGAGTATCCGTTGCTTAGGAGTATTGAAAAAATATGTAATGACTAGTGATTTTTCTATTATGATACCACCAAAATTCACTTAGTCTGCTAGTGGTATTTATGGACTTCATTCGAAGTGTCACAGATTGGTTATGCTGAATGTATTGTACTATTGAGCATTGAATAAGATATGAAACATGTGATTGACTTGTTGACCACATGTATTTACATAAATCTAGATGCCAATAGAGGGAGATATCTTATTTATCCCCTTATCATATCTAATTCGTTATCTATCTCAGTATGACCATATAATATCAACATTTAGACTTTTAAATCCTACTTAGCTGTGGCATCTTTCTAGATGGAGGCTTTAATTACTTTTATTTTTTAATCTTGTAGTTACCACTGATTTTAATGGGTTCGAGAATAATAGTGATACTATATATATTAATATTTCAAAGTACATAAAGTTACACTATTATATTTATTTGAATTTAATGATGGTTCAAACACACTCAACAAACATTATTTTAGGGGATATGAATATCTCTTGATAACAAGAAACATCAATGAAACATTGTAATTACGACCTTATTTCAATTCAAGAGACTTGAAGACTAGTGGATCTCCTGTCCATCTCCAACTCTTCTTGAAGGCCTTGTTGATCTCCCCACTATCAACAAGCACTTGTGGAATCAGAGGAAAAAAAATAAAGAAAGAAGAAAGGGAACCAGATCTGGTTGGCATGGGCACATAAAATGAGTGCTCCCCTAATGTATACTTCTTAGGACTTTTTCACAAAAATCCATTCAAATAAATTTTAAAAATCAATGTCATGTAATCTTATGCTTGTGGCCCTCTTGGAGCATAGATCAATCTACTTAAAAACTAAATAAGTCCCAAAAGTATTTGTTTACCAACATAATTAATTAACTATATCAACATATAGATTAGTTAATCAAAGATTGATTAAACACAATCGATATGCTAAGTTTCCAGCCTGTGGGGTGGCAAGCTTAACCTCGTGCTCAAGAAGATATATAGCACTCTTTAAACTCTCTCAAAAAGTATTGTCAAGCATCCATTATTTTATATGTATAATCCTTAGTATACATGAGACTCCTGAATGACTCAAGATAAGGTCAATCCTCAAACACTAATCTGTCATTGAGTTATTACAAATGAGTAACATAGGTCATAGGAGATTGACTTCGCTAATTTCCTCAGTACCCAGAGCAAGGATTTGATGAATCTTCCTCCTCAAATTAATCTCCTCTATAGTGAGGATGGATGATACCATCTTGACCATGCAATCACCTTTGTGTATTTGTCACTATTTCCAACCTAAGACATGTTTGAATACCATAGCTAGGTACTAATTCATCTTAGTCAAAAGATTAACCTGATTTACGCTTAGGTATAACTCCATTACAGGATCACCCGCTGCCTGTCCTTAGTGTCTCCACATTAATGGCCGCAATATCAGACATACTTATTGTATAAGTAGGAGAAGTCATTCAATGCCCATCTCAACTATCCAAAGAATAGGGATATTTTATAATACATGTTTGAAAACTGGTGATCACGGTACTATGATATCAATATAATTCACAAAGTCATTTCATGTGTTCAGGGTATTCATTATAAATGTCAACAAGAATGATATTGATTAGATATTCATTTCAATGAACTTAATTAAAACATTGATGTAAGATTGGCTTGGTGACCACATAATATTCATCACAAATCAAGTTAACTATGTGACCACTAAGTCAATGATGAAAGTTATTTTGATCTACAACGACAATGGACACCACACCTTGCAGATGGGGTAGGCCAGCAGGTGTAATGATTGGACCAAGTGCCATGAGGTAGACACCATCCACAGATGGCACCTTAACTCATTCTCAAGTTTAGAATACTTTGTACATGCCAATAAAAATATGTTTGTCATTGTTATTCTTTGATATGCTTTTAATTTTTAATTCAATGTTAAATGATGATGATATGAAAGCTTTTATCTCAAATTTCTTCAACATTATACTATTCATAACTATTGATCGATGAGAAATGTCAAAATATTCCTGCAGTTGTGCCCTAATATTGCACAAAATCTGGTCTATCTGTACTTTTCTCAACTTTAAATATGATTTACCAAATTTTCAATAATGATTTTTTATATTAATTATATGATAGTGATTATTGAGTCTCTAATTAGAGTCATTCCTGGTATTATTGAAAAGTCATATTGTTATTTCGATATTTATCAAGTTTTACGTTATATAATGCTTCATTACAATAAAATTTTAAAGGACATGGACTACTTTTCTCATGTTCCTACCACCTTGACCACCATGTCCTTATCATAAATTTTTTTTATGTCCAACCTTAAGCTTCCATCATCAGAGATGACTACGAAAGATGATTACATTGACCTATAAAGAATATAAGGCAGTTTCCACCTGGATACAATTATGGGAGGAAATAGTTAGGGTATTTGAGACAAGAAATGCAGTTCAGACTCATACTGCCATAGAACTTATACTTTTCTAAGGATGCCTATAAAATAAATGTCTTCCTATGTCATCACGTCATTATTTTAACTCTTATCACTTCCTCACTAAGGATGGGACACTCCTGCAACCCCAAGATACCAAGAGAGATCATGCCTTCATATTCCAACTTTAGCATTTAATTCCTCCTAAAGCCAGTTAGACTTACCAGGTTATATAGTTAACCATCTTATAACCCAAGAGGAAACATGTTACACCATGATTCTCATAAAGATCTATCAAGATATCTTCTAAGTGAAAGGTAGCTCCAAATGTAAGGCCCCAAAGTATGCAACACTACAACACGCACAGCGGGTGGTGAGGCCCGACCCTGATCTTTTAGGCCTTCGCTCTTATGGTGTGTGCACCCTTCAGCGCTCAAGCACAACGGATCAGGGGAGGCCCCGTGCTGAGCGCACGGACCTCTGAGAGCGCCCGCGAGCATCAAGCGTCACGCGCGTGTGAGGGACGCGCAGGCTGGCCGGCAGTGCCACGGTTGTGTGTGGAGTCGTGCGGGCATATCACGTGGCTGCGCTTGCGTCGTGCGCGTTGCATGTGCAGGAGACATTCGGCCAGGAGACCAAGGCATTGGCGTACAGTAAGCGCCGAGATAGTGCGGGCGCATGGGGTCCTTGGGGGTAGTGTTGGGCGCGCAATGCCCCGCTTGAGGCACCCCGCACAATGGCGTTCGGGCGGACCGTGTGCGATAGGTGTCAACATGGGTGCTGGTGGCGCATGGAGAGTGAAGGCTGGGATGGGTCAGCGGAGGGCTGAGCGCAATGCCCATGGGCGCGTGGCGCCCGGCCTAGGGGTGCGCATGTAGCGGCAGGGCCGGCGGGTGCACAAAGCAGCAGGACGCAAGACGCAAGAGCGACACTACCAAAGCGTCGCAACGTCTTGTCTCGTTACTTTGGTATCTTCCCTCGTCTTCCCTCATGTAATGTTCATGACTACGATGCAACCTCCTTACGATATGAATGCAATGGCCTTATTCATGTACGAGGCTGCATCCCCACCTTCTCCTCTAATCCCTTCTATGTAATCTTAAGCTAATGCAAAGACTTCCGCTGCAACAAAGCAAGGCTGCTCAGTGTGCTGCTCCAGGCACTAAGGCCGGCACGCATCAGATTTGAGCATTGTTCCTACCTCATGATTTGAGTGCATGACATCCCGACATAGTCTACAATAGTTGTGGTTGGCTATAGAGCTCTAGTCCATTAATGGCTAGCCT
Source organism: Wolffia australiana (assembly GCF_029677425.1). Classification (NCBI taxonomy): domain Eukaryota; kingdom Viridiplantae; phylum Streptophyta; class Magnoliopsida; order Alismatales; family Araceae; genus Wolffia; species Wolffia australiana. The sequence continues at coordinate 1,075,878 of NC_135849.1, forward strand.
CCAACATACGATCGAGGACCCAACGATAAAACACACATATGCCAATAGCGACCTAGCTGATGCATAGCCCAAGGTCATCATCCAATGTTTGACCTTCCTTATTCCACTATCCTGAGTTCTGACATCTCTTTGATTTATCATCTTTATGTACCCCATTTTTTATCAGATTTGAGCTTTTTTGGGAGCAGACATCAATGCATTCAGCTTTTTTGGATTAACTCAAATTTGCATTAAATTTAATGTATCAAACCATTGTTAAAGTTAACTAGGTTTCAGTAAACACTCCTCTGTCTTCTTCCTTTTCTCACCCTGAGGGAACTGAGGGAAGTTTTTGATCCAATTTTGATTGGGCTTGAAATATATCTTGAATTACAAGTCATATTATATAAGATTTGTCTAAATTAATATAAAATGTATCCATCGAAGCCCAATAATTTCTGGGTTTTTCTTCCACCGTTCTTCATAAGTGGAGTATTGGCTGGAGTCATTCTATAAATTCTAAATGTAATACTAATTAATATTTGAATTTAGGGTAAAATCCTCACCAGAATCACAACCTAATTTCGACATGATAGAAATGCAATTTATTATAAAATTATAGAAAATTCCACAGCTAGATTGAAGGTTTGATGAAATATCTCACCAACTAAAACCCAAGTGTCAATATAGTAGAGCCCATGTTGTTCCCAAAGTCAATGATAAATTAACCAACATGAATGCTACATATTATGAGATGAATGTTACATATTCGGCGACTCTTAGTATATGATACTATTTTCGGATTATTCCATGTTGGGATTTTTTTCTCAAACATCAAGAGATATTTTCAGAAAATGGATATTTTAGAATAAATTGACCATTTCCTTGTCAAATGATCAATGAAAATGAGCTATGCACAACTGAAACCTGATTGAGCACTTATTTAAAGCTTCTCAGGATTCTGGTTGGATTCACAAATAAACCGAAGAAAAAGTACTAAATCAAGATGGATATGAGGATAAAGAGTAATAAATCAGATAAATAATCCGAAAATAGTATCTCAAAGACAGCAGGGAACATCAGTTTTACCATAAACCCTATCAAAATTTTGAAAACATACTTGAACCCTAGGAAGGTGAAGAAAATAACCATTAAAGAAACCCAAATCTGTAAATTATACACTTGTTGAAACTCTGGTATGATATTATGAGCCGAAGAGCCAAAAATTCTAAAAGCAGTGGCAACCATCCAAGTCCAAAACTTCAAAGAGTCCAGACAGAGACTATTATAATAGAACTGATTCCAACTGAACCTGGCTTGGCCAAATAAGATAATTAAAACAATTATACAAACATTATTACTATTTAAAACATTATTACTTTTCATCATGCAAAGAAAAATCTAATATCATATACTAAGAGTCGCAGAACCTAAAACTCTTGGCAAATATAAAAAACCACGCGTAAACAATTACAACAAAGGAAGTAACCGTCCCGGGAGTTTGTCGGTTGACGAGGATAAAGCCAAAGTCATTTTAACCAGAGGATGATTCTCGTAAGATAATATTCTAAATGAAAAAGAAAGTAACAGTAATACTCATACTTGTAACAAGAACAAGATTGGAAGCCCAAAATGTAAAAGGATTACACTCCTGTGCAGGCACAAATCAAAAGTTGAAATTTAAAAATGAGAAATCTTTTAGTCTGATGGAGAAACACTACTTTTATCTTTTGCGCAGACCGCACAAAATCATAAACAAAACCAAAATGCCTCCCATTCTTTACAAAATATCACAGGAAACATAGAAATAAGATTGAACCGATGAAAATTATACCATACAGTCCACTTCTTGGTCAAGTTTTAATCTATTTATAAAGTGAGAAAAAGAAACTAAGTCAAGTAAATATCATAATCACCATGATCATTACCGTCCAAGTGTCGGACTATGGCCCCATGTTTGGTCAACTATTTAATAAAACACATCGTTAAGTCCACATCTTGTATAAGTTCTTCATATATTTATAACAAACAAATGTGGATAGTAAATCCAGTCAATATCATCATCATTGTCCAAAATCTTCAGTAAATTACACATGAAGTCTACATCTTGGTCAAGTTTTAATCTATTTACAAAGAAAAAATACACCAAAACTAAGTCAAATATCATCATCGTCATGCAAGAGTTTCACCACATTAATATGTTTGCTCGCGTCATACTCATCTTCTTTCTTGTCTTGCAGAATTTCATTACAATGAATAGAGTGTGACGCCGGCTTCTCAGGTTGAAACATACTACAATAAAAAATGAAATTTAATTAATCACGTTATGAAATAATTAACTGCGATTGTGAGGTTAAATTTTGAAGGATTAAGAACTAACGGGTGCTGGCAGATCAGTGAGCACTGTACTATGAGTTCATATTTGCAGGTTGCCACTTCCTTTATGGAGCTAATTGCAACCCCACGCTCCCCACAAACAAATTTTACCTAAAAATTTTCCGCAAATTGAATTAATGCATAAAAATAGAAGAAAAGAGCGAATATAGGATAATTTTGTGCCTCAGTTTCTCTGGGTTGATTGGTAAGATCACAGATGGTTCCATTTCTAAACTCGTGAATATAATGCCTGGGGAAAAATATTCAAGGAAAAAATGATTAAATCCCAATATGACGGAAGATATGAAGTGGAAAATGAAATGAAGTGTACCTCTGTGGTTCATTTCTGTAACGGGAATCATTTATTGAATCAATGTCGGAGAGATTTTGGTTGGAAGTGAGAGTCAATTCCGGGTCAAACTCGCCCAAGACAAACTCTTGAATCACCTGTAAAGAAAATTCAGACATTAAGGACGATCGCGGCTCACCTGATTGATAGAGTTTAATCGGGGACGAGATAGTTGATGGTTATTAGATATAATGTTCATACCAATGTAAGAAATCTACTGCAGTCGGAATGAAAAGAAGATCTACCAGTACCTTAAATTTAATTAGACTTAAATGAAAAGAGTCCAGGCAGTGGCAAGATGATAAACTTATAGATATAAAGGAAATTATTCATGATATTGGCTAACTTATTACCATCACCTCTTACTTGTAAAAACTAAATGAAATAAGCCTTCTGATATTTTAGGGGGCCTAGTTTGCTGCAATCACAGTTCAGCAGTCTTCAATGCCAACATCGTAGACCTTCGTTGATAATGAAGACATCATTGACATCAATGAATTTAAGGGTATCCAATGATGACATTGACATTGAATTACCATTTTGACGACATACATCAATGCCAGCCATGAACTTAATTATGCCTTTTTAAAAACCTGTCAACCCTGTGAATGTCAGTGTCAACTGCCCCACTGGACAATGACATTGATCAATTTTTTTAACAAGGGACAGCTAATGTTGACCACAGCATTGACTTCCATTGATCATGATGATGTCATCAGCAAGTCCTCAACTGTTCATCACCGTTGTTGGGACGCTGCAAACGAATCCATACCCACAAAATGTGGATTTTTGCTAAAAGTTTGATGTTTTTGGCAATGGAGAAGATTCTGAATGAAACTAATTTAAACAAGAATGATAGAAGCAATTCTCCGATAGCATCATTATCGATCTAAGTACTAATAAGGACAAAACAACGGGGAAAAAGAAAATACTGTGTCGATCTTAAGACTCCACTAGTCCACCTGTCTAAATCCTAGTCAGCAGAGAGGAAGACTCCAACAGAATGTTCTTTCTTATTCCACTTCGAATATCAATATTGATATTGGGATACAATGGATTCAATAAGAAACAGATGTCATAATTGACATGATTTCAATATGAGGTCTTACAGGAGTTTAATAGAAAGAGAAGAAAGAATTGCATATTTATAAAGAAATAAATATGCATCTATCGACACAGAATTATTTTTCATGATTTCACAAAGTAAAATATTTTCTTTGACTATTTTCAGTGATTTTTCCTATTTTCCACATAATTTCGAAGACTTTAATATTATACCAGATGAACAAGTAAAATTCTGGACAAGAAAAGAAGGGCACCGTTGTTGACCTTGTCGTCTTGTAAGTGAAATTGTCTCACTCTTTTCTCATGGCACAATTCATAAATCCACCATCCCTCCGGCTGCAGACATGACAGGCCCACAGTAAGGAAATAATGAATGGAAGATAACTTGAATGATGTAGAAATCATGACCGTGTAAGAATCTTCCTCACAAAGTAAATGCATCTGTCTTTGAGGGGTTCCAAGTATTCGTCAGGCTTCTTAACTTTGGTCCTCTTTTCACTTCCCGTAGTGGACACTTTGACATGATCTACAAGGGGCAAGTAACACATATACTTTTGTCCCTCTTTCCTTGTCATCATCATAGACTCCTGGCCCTCAACCTTCAAGCATAATATTTTTTCCTTCCAGTTAGTAAGGAGAAATAATGAAAACGGTAGGCCTAAAGGACAAATAACTTGAAAATGGATAATAAACTATGATATGTGATGCTGATGCATTGTCGTGTTAGAATCTGAGACAAATACCTAAATCTCCAAAAGAGTGAGATGTTTATAAAGTAGATTAAATTTAACATCCGGAATAATGAAAATAATATAATGTCACGGAGACCAAACAAAGAGACAAATCCTGCCCAAAACGTCTCCAATACCAAACTGTCTTTTGACTTTCTCCGAATAAAAACGACAAGTGCAACGAACTATCAAACCAAGAGGGCAGATGATACCGAACTTGTAGAGCATGGAATTTTCTAAAACTGCCACAAGAGTGCAACTGAATAATCTTTACAAGATCATGGCTCCACCCCTGAATAATCTTTACAGAAAAGCATCTTTACAAGAACATCATAGGCTGAACATAAGATAATAGCAAATTTTAGTTCCGCTACTGAGCAAAGCGGACATTTTCTCATCTCTCTCTCACTCTCTCTTTCTTCCCAGCAGCACCTCTGATCATTCCCGGTAGGATTCAACAGAGTGAAAAAGAATGTTAATTCAAAAGGGATAGCTTTCAAGCTCAAAGACCCTCGTGGGTGCAAGAATTCGGGTTAGGAATGGAAATTTTATGATTGAGGACTTTAGGGCAAACCAGTAGTTTAACGTTGAACAATACAGATATTTTAGAGTGATATAAAAGATAAAAAATGACTTACGACCGAGACGAGAAGCATTGCTAGAAAGTGCTTCACCAGATTTTTTTTTAAGAACCAGATTATTACAGTAAGTAACGAATCTGAAGAGCATTAAATATAGTTACAGGATGATTTTAATTCAAAAAAAATAGTTACAGGATGATAAGGCGAGTCTGTTGAATGAAATTTTATCGTGTATCTAGGTTCTTGCGAGCTCCGGCCAAGTCCAGCACCTGAAAATAGTGTTCAGAAGAAATAAGAAGGTAAAAATCAAGAAAATAAACAAAGAATTTTCACACATACTCGGATATTTTTGCAACTATGATTCTGTAGAGAAAACAGAACAAGATAAATAAAAAATTTTCAACTTGATATAGCGAAGAAAAAACTGTATTTCTCCAAATCATGGTCGCCACATTACAAAGGGACTTCAAGTAATTCAGATTGGTACTTCCGATTGGTACTACGGCCCTCAATTCCATTTGAAATTATTCACCACAAACGATTTCCCAAATAAAACTAGTTCCATTCCGATACTACTTACTTCCATGATCGCTTCCATTACAAAATCATCTGCCCCAGAAATGAAGTACACATTATTCCTGCGGCCTTTATGAACCAGCAAAGCGAGCTAAACATGAGGTTCGAAGAAATCTCGGGAAACCAAAATTAATCAATTATCCTCATCCTTCGGACGCTCAGCGCATCTAGAAGAACCTTGGATCGCAATAAATTTAACTTCCGACACGGCCTACATTCCCCTTTCTACTTGTCACCTCCTTTTCTTCCGAATCCTTCAATGAAATAACATCGATCTATGAAGGACTGAACCTAGAAGAACCTTGCATCGCAATAACCGTCACGTCCGACACGGCCTACATTCCCTTTTCTACTTGTCACCTCCTTTTCTTCAGAATCCTTCGATGAAATAGCATCAATCTATGAACTACAGAGTCGAATTACGCCTCATTTTCAAAGAAAGCTTCAATGAGACAACAACAAAGTATGAAAAAACAAGAATAAAAGCTTGAAATGTATACAAACACGCACCGGGAGTGGATTGCTGCCCAAAGACGCTGCTGATGAGGAGGAAATTCGAACAGAGGAACAAGAAACGCATCAATTGAGTCAACTTCCGATGTCGATTTCCCATTCTCCGAGATCGATTCTCTACGATCGAACCCTTTCTCTCCCTCCGCGGCTACTATTTATACTAATTAACTGACCATGTATAATTCCTTTTTCGTTTATATAGTGGTAAAATATTACATAAGTCTGAATAAAGTTTTAAAGAAAACAATATTTTCCAAGTGTAACAAATTTTATTTTCCTAAAATCCTCATAGGTGAGGGCTTCTCCAATATGGAAGTAAGGGGAAAATTTTAGATAAGCCCAGAGTTTGCCATTTTAGTACAAAATTTCCGTAAAACCCGACCAAACTGATACTGACGGTATGGGATGCACGATTTGCTGCAAGTTTGCTACTGAATAAAGTTATGAATAAAATGAATATTTTCCAAGCATAAAAAATTTTATTTTCCTAAAATCCTCATAGGTGAGGGCTTCTCCAAAATGGGAAGTAAGGGGAAAATTTTAGATAAGCCCAGGGTTTGACATTTTAGTACAAAATTTTGATAAAACCCGACCGAACTGATACCAACGGTATGGGATGCACGGTTTACCGCAAGTTTGCTACTGAACTGAACTGGTCTGGACCTCACCGAATTCGGAGACTTGGAACTGAGATGTATGGTTAGAAAGCTAGGCTCTTATCCCAATTGCAATGCTTTGTGTTGTCGGCTGTAAATAGATAAATGCCTAAATAGTAGCTCATATGTGAATATGTAAATATAAATACAAATATTTTTATAATATTGAGAAATACATTTTTTGTTTTTGATTCTGAGGTGAATTCATGACAAAGTAGTATCTTTACCTACTGAAGTTGATTCTTTCTCTTTTGATATAGTATTTTTTACCTATATTGTTGACTTTGACTTTGATCTCTCTCTCTCTAAAGTATGTGCATGATGTTTGATATCTTTAGATAACTGTCACAAAACTTATAGGTTCTACAGAACTGAAAAATAAGTTTTACTGAGTTGAGAACCTAAAAAATATTTAGGTCTATATTTAAAGTTTTTGCCCAAAAAAATGCGTAATGACAAAAACTGCCATTCCATAGATATACTATTTTATATCTTGTACAACATGTGGTATAGCTAAAAACTGAACCTATCTATTGGGTTAAATTAATCCCTGATTAACTAATATCTATGTTGATATATTTAAGTAATAATACTGTTTAATAAATATTTTAGCTATTAAAGTAATAGATTGATCCATTGTCCTAGAGTGTCGCACGCATACGATTTTAGGGCGTTGGCGGTATTATCAAATTTTAGGAATTTTAAGAATAGTGTCCCGACGATTATCAATAGGGAGGAGTGCCCATTTTCTGGTGCCCATGAAAACCAGGCTCTCCCCCCCCCCTTCTTCTCTTCCTCTCTAAAAATCACATGTCTAGTGAAATTTGATGGGGATACAGTCTTTGTGATTTTAAAGAGATGTTATCTGACTGAAAAAACAGAGTTCAAACATTTTAAAGATCATGTGGATACCTTTAAAGACTGGACATGTCAACTGCTCAGATATACTTGTCTTAAGGAATTAAGTTACATGGAATTTTTTATACATAAAGTGATGTGATCATCCATTGTTTTAGATTCAAATCCAGTTCACTTTGTACAATTTACACTGGGAAAAACATTTTTGGGATGTCATTCAAGCTAAAAACTCAACCATATATTTTTTGTTTGCGTGATCAGTGCTCTAAACAAGTGTATTTTTTCTATAGGGATGATGTGGTCACATTAAGAGAGCATGAGCCTGTCTACCGGATATATGTTCTGAATTGCTTATCACAATGACGTTCTAGCTCCAGGAAGACAAGTGGTGGTACGATTTCCTCTTTGTGGACTCAAGCGGTGAACATGGGAACGGTGAATCATCCCAAGGTTTGTGTCAGTAACCATGCTCTACTAGTCCATCAATTTTATTTTCATAAATAAATCAATTTCAAAGTATAGATAGATGGTGATAATGGCTTATTTCTTCTGCAAAATGTAATGGGGCTACAATCGATTTGTACTGACAAATGGACTGCAATCACAATTGATTTATGATGATGAGAAATAGATTGTGATTAGAATTCATTCATATCCACACGTCAAATGAGATTACATAACAGTTTTGAGAAGAAACACACTTTGATCACTTGTTATTTTCCATATAAGCACAGATGTGAATTATGATAACACTCGTTGAAAAATGTATATATTTATTTTTAATGATGTTAATCTTGGTTAATTATTAGTTTTATTTTGAATATTTTTATTTTATGCATTATTATGTCTAATATTGAGTAAGGTGCATGAGTTGTTTTTTCAGGAAACCTTCTGAAAGACATCAAAAAGATACATGCCTCTTCTTGAAAGGATTCAAGAAAATTTGAAAAATAAGTTGGGTCCTAGTCCAAATTTGAATAGCCCAATCACCATTAAGCCCATCAGATTGCTGAAAACTACAGAGTAGGACAAATCAAAAGGTGCGAATGAATAAAAATGCTAGATTATGGGTATAATTTTATTATGGTGAAAAATATGCGAGAAAGGATTGAAGACAAGTTATTTCTGACATTATGATTTCACTATCTCCATCTTGATTATTCAACTCACAAAACAGTGTGTGAGGAGATCTAATCTATTTATCTTTATTTCTTGAAAAATACAAAATTGAAGATATTTAATCTTTTTGTCAAGTTGAAATGGGGCGCATTAAAGTGTTTCTTTGCTGGTTCTGTAATCTTATTATGGTGATATAATGAATCTCATGACATTTAGCTGTTTCAGAATGTGAATACAGAATTTGGTAGAAACATTTTAGTCTAAAATATTGATCAAAACGGTCCAATTCATTTTTCATTTCTTATTCATATATAATCTGAAATCTTTTTTCTGTAATGCTTTAAACACTATTTGTGAAAATTTTCCACTCTATTTCATAAGCCATATTGTGAAATATTTTTATGTCATTTATGAAATTCTATTTTTCTGTAATTTCACATTTTTAAATGAATTTTTCTACATTATTTCAAAAACACATTCTAAAATCTATATCTAGAATTTAAAAACGTGGAAATGTTCAACCAAAGAAAAAAATTTAATTCATCTGCAGTTTTTTGGTAAAAATAATATGATATGTGGTATGATTTTATAAAACCCTTATATTATTATTAGATAAGCCCTGAATGAAATCTAACAGCAAACTCCCCAGTGATTGAGTACCCCTTCCTGTGTTTTCTGATGATGTAACCTACTATTTCAATGAGTAAGATTTCTTTGGGATACAAAGATTCGCTTAGTCAGTATTGAGACCTTATCCTTTGGATAACCTAGCACAACTTGACAATTCTTTGTTACCTGCAGGATTTACACTGCCAAAAAGTTCTGTTAGATTGAATTCTAATATTCTTTTTTACTTTCAGATTATTGATTTTGAAATTTATCTATAACTTCCAGCACTTCAAATTAACTCTCACACTATATCTTTCAACATTGTGAAATAATAAATCTCTTATGATGTTTCACATCATGAAAGTTAGCTTGCTGTGGAATTTTCTACAGCACCAAACATTATAATATTTGTCTTAATCTTTTCCACAACTAAAAATAAAACCCTTTCCTATAAAATTGATGCCTTGAACGTTTTCTCTCTTTTGGAAGTTTTCTACGGCAGAGAACATTCACCTTTATTCTATAGTTTTCTACACAAATGAACAGAAAATCATTTTTTTACTTTCTACAGCAGTGTATATTTACTCTCTTCCTGGAATATTTCACCAAAGAGAACAATAAATCTCTTTATGCAACTTTCTGCAAAGTAGTTTTACCTCTAGCATGAGTTACTATTATAAATGATTCAAATGCTTTTATAAATTCTTAAAAGATAGAACTCAAATATCCTCTGAAATTTTTAATTTTTTTTTTTCAAATTTTCTGAAACCTTCTATGATATTGAATTGTTTTTTTGTAATTTTTGCAGCATTGAGATTCAAATTTTCCATTGAGATTGACCTATTGGAATTTAAAATTGCTTTAGAAATTATTTTAATGAACTAAAATTTGAAAATTATTTCTGCAACTTAATTTTGTGGATAGTAAGTGACAGTTGAAAATTCATTTATTTTGTAACTTTATTAGGTTTTGATAATTATTTCTGTAATATCTCCAACATAATTATATACACATTTAAATATGTAATTTTTCTATTATGTGCCAACTGAAGTGTCTAGTCTTTGAGAATCAGTTGGGGACTTTTATGGAATTTTTTTCATTGATACTTCCTTTATGTAGCAAACAACAAGACAGATAGCAGGTGGTCAGGCAGATATTGTATGTTTTTATATTCATTACTCCTTATGTACTTATGATCTCTCAGAGTTTGGTTCTACATAGAAATAAATATCTTTGGAAAGATGAAAACAAAGAAAGGGTAGAAAGTCAAGGTTTAGTGTCATATGGCATCAAAAGGAAATGATACTTTGATTAGTGAGAGCCATATCATAGTTCAGATCCAAGTAGACATGGTCATTCTGTTCTGTTCGTTTAAAACGAACAAAAAATTCGCACAAACAAACCGCACAGGGGTCTGTTCGCTGTTCTGTTCATTTTATGTGCGAAAATTAGAACAGATGTTCGAACAAATTTGCACAGTTCGCACAAATTCGCACAATCCGCACAAATTTGCACAATCCGAACAATTCGCACAATTCGCACAAATTCGCACAATCCGAACAAATTCGCACAAAAGGAACAAATTCACACAAAGTGAACAAATTTGCACAAAGGAACAAATTCGCACAAAACGAACACAATTCGCACATGAAGTGAAAAAATTACATATTTTGCTTGTAAATTGCATAAAATTGAGTTGGGAAAACATTGCTCTGTATGTAGGATAGTATACTGAACTAAAAATATTCTAAGTTATTATATATTTAACTAATATACAAAAGAGGGGGATAATAATTTAAATGGATTGATTAGTATGGTATGTTTGTTGTCATGATGAATTATTTTTCTAAGATGGTGGCAAATTCTCCAAGATGACAAATGCGGATATAAATTTTATTAAAATTACAATAAGAAGAATAGAAATTTTAGTGGTAGAAGAATTATTAATTTATAAGTGAGTGATTATTTTTTTTTAGAAAAAATTGAGAGTTATAACTAAAAATGAGGAAACTGATGAAGAAGCGGACCCTACTAAACTATCATACTAATCTATCACACTTGTTTAATTGATAAAATTAAATGTGGCATTTTTTGAGTTTTAATTTTTGAGCTTAAAGTAGTTCTGTTCTGAGTTGTTATTACTCGCTGGAAGTTAAAATGACAAAATGAATGAGTCCACGCACAACGACAATTAGTACGTAAAAGATGTCCAAGTGCATTTAGGAAACGGTTCTAGATGGAAAAGTCCAAGTGCATTTAGGAAAGGTAAAAGATGTCCTGCCAAATTAGTTGATAGAACATCAAACCTGGTAGGCGAAACGACGGATGTGTTTCTTGATAACATAAATCATTGCTGGAGTGAAATTGAAGCGCTCCTAAAATTCGCTGTCATCCCATTCAGTATTCAAAACTCTTTTGGCATTTGTCGCAGGGTTGAAGTCTTTTGTCAGGACAGAAACAATTTCTGTAAGCATGCGTTCATAGCCTATCACAATAAATTGCTCTTGAATTGGGGAAAATTGTTCTGCGTTTCCCCCATCTGTATTGTTTCTGTGTGTGTTGATGTCATCATCGTCCAGTTCAGAGTCCGAGCTGATGGCAATAACAGTTGGCTCTTGGGGTTGCTTTTGCACTCGTCGTCAGAAGTCGCACACTTCTCCGTGGGGCGCCCCTATATCTGGTTCATGTGCCCTCCATTGCCTCCGCATCGCTGTGGATGTACCTGTATTTTGTGGGAGACGTCATAATATGTATATGATGAATGATGACATGCAGAAATAATTGTGCTTGAAACCAATAGGGAGTCTAAAAGAGAGCAGACCACACTTTAACAGACAAACATGACAGTCGAGGAGCATTTAAAGGAGAAATAAATGAGGATATATGAACATTCTCAGATGTAACAGCAATGACTTTTGTGGGCCATTCTGTGCTTGAACATCAATAGTCAACGTATCAGTGACATTCATAGTTGAGATTCGTGGCATACTTTCTGTTAGAGGGTAGTTCATGAGTTAGAAACACTCACCTTGTTGTTCTAGGGTGCGTCGACATGAATGTCGAATGGCCCATCATCTTCATCACCGTCTTCATCCTCGTCCGCTCTCAAATCGTCGTTGCTGTACCATGACTTCAACATTGACTCGCTTACATATACCAGGTTCAAGGCGCCTCACTCTGCTCTAGACTTGGCCGAAATTTGGATTTGTCCATAAGAGGTAGTGCCCCATGGACCAGTAGGCATGCCGCTGCTCCCCCCAACTTACTGGTGGGTAGATGGGCATGCTTGCAACTCACCTACTGCAAGTGAGTCACACTCAAGTCCTTGGGAGGGATGATGTGTAGAAAAACCTAGATATGGACGAGTAAATAATATAATTTTTTGTGATTTTTAAGAGATAAGAAGTAGAGATGTAGGTGGCAGCCTGGAAAGAGAAAGTGATGACTCTAGAGAGAGAAAGTGGTCAAAATAAAGAGATAGCAAGAGAAACTGAAGAAATGGTGGAGGTGTTGGGAATTGAATTTGAAGCAGAAAATGGTTAATATTTTTCATGAAACTTAATGGCAATAATAGATATATGGATGAAGGTTTAGAGAGATAAAGTGAAAATTTAGAGAGACAAAGAAAGAGAGAAACAAGAAAAACAGGTGTTTAGATTGAGAAAAAGGGAGAATGAAGGGGAAAATGGTTAGGCAATGGTATGAAAAGAGAAATCTAGGTTTTATCAACCTCAATGCACATCTCTTGAGACCTCAATGCTTATTTTCACATTTGGATCCTTATTTTTGTCAAGATCGGGCATTTTTTATCGCAAACAAGAGGAGATTGAATTTATACTTCAAAAAACTTATCGTAATCAAGTTTAACAAACATGACCCTAGAGAATGAGATGTCTTGCTGGCAAGCTACTTGCTAGAGCACATCCAGAAAGAGGGAAAATGAGTGGGAAAGGGTGCACTTATACATTTGGGATAAATACTAAAATATCCCTCCATGATTTTCTATTATCTTTACTTGCCATTTTTGCCTCATTTTTCCCATAGGTTGAGGGCGTCTCCTTCTAGATTTGGCTGTCTTAATCTGAAAATTCAGGTTTAAGTTTGTTGTTGGTAATTGAGATTATTAATCAAATATATAAACCAGTACTTAGTAATTTTTAGCTAGTGATAAGTACTGATCATCTCCATAGGGAACGATGATTAATGACTTAATACTTTTACTATGGTGATTATCTAGGTGAGAAGAGATAATTCTTAAATATGAAATCAAATGGTGAGAAAATACTAGGCAAGATAGTGATATCGAGTCGAGGTAAGTAGATAGTGATATTTCAAATTTGAAATGAACAAATGAAAGTGCTGATGAAATAAGAATGGCGACAAGCGTGGCAGGAGTAGTGTAGAGAATGAGTCGGAGAAGATAACAGGTGCGTAAGTGAATGGTACAACAATAGTAAAATGAGATTATGCAGACGTATGGCAATCAATGATGTCGAGAAAGAGCAATGTAAGGCAAAGATACTTATGTTCTGCCACGATCACAACAATTTGTGAGTGCCAGTAAGCTCTCCCTCTTCTATAGTGCTTCTTCCCACACACCCAAGGCACCAAGAACACACTTTATGGATCTCAAAAAATACCTATCTTTTTTTATATGAAGCAATCCAAAAAATTTCTGCTCAATCAGACCTGTGAATCATCAGATATTGGGTTTAGATATTGGAGCAGTCTAGCCCTTAATTTTTTCTCTCTCCTTGTCATTGGTGCTGACACTTCCTCTTTTTCCATTTTCAGTTGAGCTGTCCAATCATCAAATATTCCCAATGATTTGATCACATTGTCTTTCTCATATGCGTGCTTTAAAAAATCAACACGTGTACCTGCAGGAGACAATGACAAAAATAACTTTTTGATTAATTGATTATTGCATGACATGGCGTCACGTCATTGCACGCCATCTCATGGAAATTTCTCTTTTTTCTCTTTTTAAGTGAATAACATACTGAATATACGTCCCAAAAAATTATAAAAAATATATTCTGAATCATATAATTATGTTGTTTATGGAAATGTTGGAAAAATCCTAAAAACTTTTATTCGGTCAACAAAAATCAGAATATCCATCTACAAATAGATTTTATCCTCTGAAACTTGATAACACACATATTTAAGTACTTCAATGCATAAAAATATGTAAGTTTCATAGAATTAAACCAATAATTTGTGTGTTATCAGTCTGCACTCTTCTAATAAATTTTTTCAGGTTAAATGTGCATATCAGAATAGGGCCCAATCTCCTTTAATTTGTCTTTGAAAGCCCAAAATGATGTTTGACCTCTTCAGGTAGGTTTTCCCGATAAGTTAGCTCCAGTAAGTGGTTCAGCCCAAGGTAGCTGTGCCATGTAATTCCTGACATTTCTACACAGAGGGAGCAAGAAATTATTCATTATTAAAAGAATTCTTGTTATGAAAAAAATCTACATTATTTTTCTAAAAATGGCCATAATGCTCATAGAATGAAAATTATAAATGATGTATGAATAATCAGTTAAATCAGGTAATATCATGATAAAGTCAAGATGAACAAGTATAAAGTCGTATAATATGTATTTAATTTATAGTTCATTTATCATGTTATCTGCCACCACTAGAAATACCTATTCAGTTGCTATTATGTCTTCAATCCACCATAATAAATTAAAATGAGTTCATGAGAAGGGGTATCATGGTAAGGACACTTCCTGGCCAACACAATGTATCGCTCCCATACTTCTCTAAGTTAATCAGCTCCATTGCTAAAATTCATGATGTCCTTTCTTAGGGATGTTTTTTTGACATGGGAATATAATTATTTTTTGGAATTTAGACTACATTTTTATCAATGTTTGAAAATATTTCCCAATCCCCTTGAACCACTATTTTCTTGTCTTTTAATACAAAAACAAAGAGCCTCATCTTTAGTTTTTTTAGTGGCACCTATGTAGGTGTAGGCAGAGAGTAAATAAGAATGATCTTCCATCAATTCATAAGGTTGTTCATTGAAGCTGCATAAAAAGTGGGAAGTTGAGCATAAATTCATGAATTCATAAGTTCAGCATATTTGGAAGAGTTCTAAAATTAATATTTTCTGCCACTAGAACATAAATGTGTGTGTTTATATTACACTTTATGCTGGATCAGTGATTTCCCTAAGCCTCATTCTCCTTGCACCTTGTTATGAAAGCCATTCTTGCCCATCTCCACTCTCATTGAAATTTCTCATTCATAGCATTTGAAGATTGAGTCAAAATTTGAGCTTTGCTCTCTTCCCCTACTTCCACTGACATCAGCCAGAATACGATATAGGGATTTCCTACAACACTTGATAAAAATTTTATAGATTAGCTAGAAATTATAATCAAAATATTACTAACTGAAATTGCACACATATATATATATATTGATATTGTATGTTATTGTGCCTCCCTATACAGTGCACCAATTGATTACCATGTTTTAAATAGTTTTATTAATGTGAATTATTCATAGAGTTGGATCTTACGCTTGTTCAATGATATTTGTGTATATTCCCTTTTTGAATATACAGGCAGTGTTGTATGAGGAAGGGGTCAGAGGAATTATGAGATCTGAATTAAAATATATGTTTCAGTATATAGAATTTTAGCTCATGAGGATAATGCTTGAGGAAGGAAGCGAATGTGAGATAAGATGGGTAATTTAGGCTTATTTTAACCTCCTCTAGGGGGTCTAGTGTCATTAGATAATAATGATAATGATGATGATAACCTAACATTTTATCCACATTAAAAGATCAAAGGCTAAGAGGGCAAGATCCAGACGATCAGATGGGGTTGAATGGAAAATAAGAAATATATATCAAGAGTGATATATTAAGCACTGATCCGACCAATGAGAGAGAAGTATCTAATTTTTTTTAGATTCTTCTATGCAATATTGAACTATGATAACATTCCCTAAATCATATCTCCCATAGCATGAATATGTTTCCCATGCATGGCATTATGATAGAACAGAATCAACAAGGGAAGAACAAACTCACCAAATTTATCACAAAATTGGAGGACCTTTTGACTTAGAGAATGCTGCAAGAAAATTTGAGTTTGTGCTCCATAATAAGTGACTTCCCCCCTTTTTAATGACAATCCCTATTACAACCATCCAAATGTACTGAAAGAGGTGTAAAGATGATGCTACCCTGAAATATTTTGTCTGATCTGACAATCAGATCATGAGATATCAAAATTTGAAAAGTGGCTAATCTTAGTTATTGGATCAAGGTGTACACATCATAGATTCACCGAAATGACACAGCATGATTGACACAAAAAGTCCACGTTCTTACCCATAAAAACTTGAATCCTGGCGTACTGTTGTCCCTGAATGTTTAAAAAGAAATATATAACCGTAAATAATGAGAAAAGAATGCTCCCCCTACTCAAATGAGGGTACATCATATGTTCCAACTTGCATCTAGCATCAGATAGGAATAAATGCTAAAAACATATCCCCTTTTTCATTGGGCCACATTGTTGTCTTTCGATGTGCGTTTATTGCACAAAAATATAAAATTTATTGAGACATGGCACCCTATCATTTTTCTTTAAATTTATTCTCTAAATAATCTAACCTCTCTTTGCCACATGTTTTTCAGAGCTTTTAAAAACTTATGATTAGCTCTTAGTTGTTTGTTTTTACCTCACAAAATCATGAGGCCAAAATGATGTCTACCAAACATTGGACAAATTCAATGCCCCATTATCTCTAGCAGATGGCGGGATTCTATTTTCAACAAAAAATTAATTTCTTTGTTAATATATGCCCAAAAATTATTGAAAATATATAAGACTCCCTAAATACTCTTAGAAACTCAAAAATAATATTCTCTAGCTTGTAAAACTAAATTCTTCATCAATCTAATGATATGAAGTTGTAAAAATAACACCAAAGAATAGAAAATTTTCAAAATCATTGCAGATGCTCTTGATTGGTTGTCATTTGATGAATCAAATGGCAACATGTGGCAGGTGCGTTTCAAATCTATCCGTTTCTCCTGAATTTTTAATTTTATCTTATTTGATTGATATCACCTGATTAGCTTTAAAATCTTCACCTATTGTACAAATAAGAAAAAGGTCTAGGTATGAGCAGGAAAAACTGAAACTAAGAATGAAATTTCAGACTACATAAACTACTTTCAGGCATAATTTCATTAAAAGATGTAATGCATTAATTGGAGGAGGATTTTGCCTAAGTTATGCGTGTGACTAACTTAACCTAACCCCCTAGTATGATCAATCACATGTTTATTTGAATTATGCGATCCTCAAAAAATGTTTTTCTTATTACATCATTTATTATGATCATAAATAATGCTCAATGTAATCGGTTAGTGAATCATCTGCATGTCTTTATTAGAGATAAATGTTGCTTGTCCCTGTGAAGGAATTAAGCACACTTGTTTACATTTCTTAATTTGATTTGATAAAAAAATGATGAAAATTTCAAGTCTTTTCTTTTACCAAAAAAACGCTAAATTTATAAAAAATAATCTTGATCTACTGTCATGCCTCGAAATTTTAATCATGGAAGAAATTAAATAAGATAATAATGATTTATTGAAGGACAAATAGTATATAGCTGCAAAGTTTGTAATCAGAGAAGATATATATTTCATAGTTTGAAAGTTTTATACTAAATTTGATCCTAGTTTAAAATATTTGAAAAAAATTAAGTTCAAAATCTATGAAAATATATAATTTCAACAATAATTTGAGTTTAAAAATCATTTCAACAAGAAAATAAAATACAAACAATTAATGTAAAATATTAAAGATATATTTTCCATTTTGTTATTAATTTTTCAATTTATATATTATTTTTCAAATTTTAACATGCTAAGGAAGTAAAGTATCCAAATAAATATGATAAAAAACCATAAATCCTAATTAATTTAGCATGGAAAAAAACAGAAGACACATTGATCCTTCCTTTGGTATCCATGTCAAAAGGAATACAAGTAATACTAAGCTTTTTTTCAGATGACATAAGAAAAATATTATAATGTTAAGGACCAAAAAATATATGAATCATTAAAATTTTGTCGATGGATAAAGATGTGAACATCAAAGTGATGGAAATATATGTTATTGGCAAGCCAATCACACATTCCATACCTCATTCTATTTTCATTATTATAGTATATTCATTATAGTGCACCAGTGATGCTTGGAATGAAGTCCATGAATACATGATCTGACTGAGTGAATTATGATGAGATCCTAATTTGGAGATCACTTGTCTTTAAGCGCATGTTCTAAATATTCTATTCAAAGGATAATCAAGAAGGAAATCAAAGTATCCAGATGTTATAACACTATCTAGCCTCACTAATGTGGAGACAATAAATGTATTTAGTGGTTTTTTTAGTGAAAAGAGTTCACTAAATTGATCAGTACAAATCCCTGAATGGTATTATACCTAACTGTCAATCATGTTGATTCACGTCATTATTATATAATTGGTCCTAAGACCTGAGAAACTAAAGACATATTGTGGGCATAAAGTTGAAATTTTTGGGTTTTGGTGCCATGGTTCAATCATAGAAAATAGGTTTTCTATGAAGCAGAAGTGATTATTCAGTTCTGAATCAATTTTTAAAATCAACACAACATATATACATTGGGGGGAATTTGTTCCACCCTTGACTTTCTCACTCTAAGGTTTTTGTGAAGCCGTTCAAATGCCCATCCTCAAGAAGTATACACATGATCACGTTGCTCTTGGATCCCCACTTCTTATTCTCCAACTCTTCATAAAAATCTTGAAGATTTTTCCATCATCAAGACTGATGTCGGACGTTGTTGGGGACGTCGTTCGGTTGACACCGAATTTGATGGTTCGGTGGCGATAAGAGATGATGGTATCGAACGTCGACGGTGTTGTCATCCGAAGGGTAACCCTAACGGGTCGATGTAACTACGATGCAATGAATGCCCTACGTGTCGTACATGCAGGCTCCGACTTGAGGGGGGCGCCGAGCTCCAAGCTTGGACAAGGTCGCCGGGTGATGGTGACGGTGGCCTCTCAAACCTTGTCAGATCGACGAAGGCGTCTACAGCTGAATGGACTTTATCTGCAGGGCTCGCACATAATGGATGGTCTCGCCCGTTGATAAGACACTCAAGTGATTCATAGTTCTCTCAAAGCCTCTCTCACCTACCTAGCCTGAACGCGGTGGAGTCAAGACGAAATTATACTGCAAGAAGTAAATAAATGATCAATAGGAGAGGATGGCGTACCTCGTCAGTGCATGGCTCGTCGTGCAGGATCGTCGATAGTTGGCAGCGGTTGGAGGGGGTGTGGCAGAGAGGTGCCGAAAAGCGTACGGAAGCTCAGCGAGTGACGAAAGTGCTGGAGCTATACGTAAAAGGTCGAAGGAAGAGGGAGGCAGTGGGGCCACGGAGAACCAGCTCAAGCGTGATCCTGATCCAGTCACAGCCTTACAGACGAATAGGCATGCGCCGGTTCAGGACAGTGACGCGAGCAATGGTCTCTGGCACGTGTGCACAAGCGAGTTGATCCAAGGCGGTGGATCGAGAATTGGAGGTGACCTTCGGGGTTGTGGAGAGTCCCCGTTCTAACGGTCACCTGTCAAGCGGTTGGCGCGCGGTGGTTCTCAATGTAGCCTTGGGTGCGGGAACAGAGCTGGCCAATCAGAGAGAACCAACTATCGGCACTGCGGCGTCGCCGGTCAGGTTGGTAGATCCACTTCACTAAGGATGAGCTATCACCTATGGTTTGTTCGACTCTCCAGTTAATTAGGTGACCAGGTCCGGCAGGCTCAATGGCTGAGCGGATCATCAACACTAGTTTGCCAAAGGCGTAGGGTCTTTGACCAGATTTGGCAGCTCCGTAGGCACAGCAAGTCTTCTCTGCCTTGACCACATCGATCAGCCATTCTACCGGTGTCCGAGTAGACGAACTGGCCAGTCGTTTGATTGGAATTAATGAATCCAATGGACATAGCAGTCCAACAAGTCCATCAGAATGTCGCCAATGATGCTCACAAGACCCCCCGGGATTGGGCAGCCACGGACAAATATTCAGCCATCGGAACTCAACGGTGTGGGGGTAATTTCTGGCGTCTGAGGTGAATCGAGCATGCCCGGAGGTGGACCTGCACCAGGGGCATCGAATTAGCCATCTTGGGGGTGTGTCGCCATGTCTAGAAGGTTAAATCTTCAACAGAGTTTCACTCCTTTTCGTCCTCCCTGTAGGGGAGCGCCGGGCGTGAAGATCCACCCCAATCGTGAGAAACTGATCACCAGATGAGGGGCAAGGGGGTCCATGATCTGAGCAGGAAATCTAGGGGAATAAGAACTCGAATTCCTCTCCCCATTCTTCCTTCTTTTCCCCCCGTTCCCTCTTCCTCCTTCCTCTATGTTCTTCTCTTGAGCGAGGAAGGGAGACCAAGACAAACAATGACGATTCTTCTTCTTCTTTTTCCTGGTTTGAAGAGGCTAGGGCGCCCCCCTCTTCCCTTATAAGGGGGGAAGAGGTCAATGGGCCCCCTTAGCTGGGTCAACAAGGGGGTAGGGTCCATTAGGGGCCCTTATATAATGGGCCCCCATTACACATAGAAAGGGGAAATTAAGACATAAAAAGAAGAGGAAAGAAATAAAAAGGGCACAAGGGAGGGGTTCCAAATTGGCTAAGGATCCTCCCCATGACGACGACGACGACGGACGTAGAGATGTGTCGCGGACGTGACAAAAATGCAATGACGAGATGAGAAAACATAAATCATGAGAAAGAACAAAGAAACAAAACACGATAAGTCGAGCAATCTCATCCGAGCTTCGACAATGGCGGCGGGCGGCACAGACGACGTCATCGATGATCTTCGATGGCGTGCGCCATTAAAGACTCTCTCCTTAGTTGAGTGGAGAAGGGATCATAGTGGAGAAAGCAGGGGAGGGGGCCTCCCAGTTCTAACTGGCATGGGTGCCTAAAATGGGTGGCCCTTGCCCCTTCCCCTATATATATTTTACTTAAGTTTTTATTCATCTAACTATATCAATATATAGATTAATTAACTAAGGAGGTATTTAACTCAATGGATAGGTTAAGTTTATAGTTCTTGGGTTGCCCAACTGCACCTCAAGCTCTAGAAGATATCGAGTAGTGTTCTAACTCTCTCATGGAACATTTACAGTCATTGATTACCGTATATGTATAATCCTTCATCCAGTGTGATACTCTCGAATGACTTAGGGAATGGTTGATCGTTACACCTTAACCCGTCATTCGATTACTATAAATGCATAACAAGGATCATTGGAGAACACCTTATCCAATATCCTCACTACCATGGCCAAGGATTTAGCTACATCGTCTTTGTTGAGTTAATCTTCTCTACAGAGAACATATGATCCCATCTTGATCACTCAACCACCTCCATGAGCTTCTTCCTACATCCAAGTGATGACTTTTTTGAATCATGTGATTAGAAACTCATAAGTCATAGTCAAAATATAGTCGTCTATCCACAACATGTCCTTGGTGTCCCAGATCAATGAATCACTTATACAACTGTGATATGAATCAACCTCATTGACATCTAGTAATAATACAATTCAAGGATTCTTTCGATCAAGTCAGTGAACTCATTATCCAAAAATCACCCACTACTTGTCCTTAGTGTTGCCAAACTAAAAAGCCATTGGATCGGCTATACTTATCGTATAAGTAGGATCAAATAGTGCAATTATTTATGGATAATTCGATGTCCAGCTCGACTATCCATCAAAAAGGAATATTTAAAATGCATGTTTAAAGAATAGCGATCACTATATTATGATGTGATCATAATTCACTATGTCATTACACGTATTCGTGGACTTCATAATAAACATCACGCCAGAATAATAATGAACACAATATTCTATTCAATGAACTTAAATAAACACAAGGTGGTGTGATTTGGCTTGACGGCCGCATAATATCCATTAGTAATTTGACATTGACCTTTGTATTCCTAATCATGAGATTCTAAAAAATCTTAGTTCGGCTCCATCAAAAGTTTACGAAGAAAATTTAGTGGTCAAGGTGGGAATGTCCACACTCAATATAAGAGGAGTCTTGTCAAGGAAGATGATGAGATGAAGTCATTGGAAAGACAATGAAATATCATGCGATGATTTCTACTAACTCAAATGATCGATAAGGTTTAACAGCTAATCATTCCCTAAGTCATCATAGGAGCATCAAACGGATGAAGGACTGTACATACACGATAACTGATGATGGATAGGTTCCATGAGTGATTTGATACGAACTCCTTTGTATCTTTTAGAGAATCAGGTGTAGCTTAGCACCCCACAAGCTGGAGACTCAACCTATCGAGTGATTTTATGAGAGTCCCAAGATCCATTCAAGGGGGAACACATTAAAAAGTTCCCCTTGTTATTAAGTTGCGAGTTATTTTGTGTTTTTACTATAATGATCATCCCTTTACATTATGTATCACTCTTATAGTTATGGTAACTATCAAAGTAACTCTCCACTTTTATATCTTTTTATTAGTAATCCAATACCATATGATTGTATCCATTTTACAAGATAAGTCAAGACTTTTAATACACCTCATAAAATCATATTAAAATTACGATGGAATTTTTTCATAATAGCTATTGAGAAAAGTTAGATTTTAATTTCAAAATTAAAGTATGGCTAACTATACATTTTTCCAATATTTTCTTAATTTAAAAACTCATTTTAATACACTATTGTGGATAAGTATTGTGTAGTATCTAAATGAAATCAAATAAACTTGAGGGATACTAATTTCAAGGAACTTAAAGGGTTAAATATATCTCAACACCAAGTAAATCGTAAAATCTATGTATTTTATATAATACTTGATAATTAATAGAATATATTTCCTTTGGATTCTCACTTTCACAAACACGTCACTGCAGGGAAAATGAAAAAATGGTATTATCTAATAAAAAAGGGAGATAAAATGGGCATAATACTACTAACAGCCTTTGAAGAATTTGATTTGAAAAGAAATAAGGAATAACAAATTTTGTAAATGAGCCTACGGAAAGTGATTAATATGAAAAATGTATTGATACAAGTAGTCTACATTGCACTCAAAATTTGTCAACTCGTGTCCAAGATTATGAAAAATATTCTAGTAAAGTATCTAACTGGCGTATTTGTGAAATTCATATGACACCACAAATAGGTGCCCACGTATCAAATTTTCACTTAAAAGACTGAGAAAATTTTACATTAAATTCATTTTGTGACAATAAAAAGACAGTAATATAGTACAATTGATTTATCATAAGGTTAAAATTTTCATCATTTGGTCATTAAATATGTTTTGTTATTAAGTAAACACACATGTGTGATCCATCTTTATTTGTAGTATTTTGAACTGAAGAGGAGTCAGCAACTTGTTGGCCATAGACGGGAAGGCATTTTTCTCATCTTCTTGCTCAGAAATCAGGAATGCTTCATGGGACTGTAGGTTAGCAACAATTTCATCAAATTTCAAATGGTGAAGATTTGCGTTGATGCTAACCACGAATTGTGAGTATGGTGATCCTAATCCTCTTAAAAATGTATAGGTAGCAGATGACTCATTAACCAGATAACCCATTTGCTCAAGCGACTCAATCACAGTTTTAAAATGTTGTATATATTCGTCGGTAGATCGTGTACATTTTCGTTGAAGCTCCATGGCTCTAACATGGTTCCAACCAACGAAGGTATTCTCCAGCTTTTCCCATGCTTCTCGTGAAGACCTTGCTTTACTTATGTATGGTAACTCTGATACCAGGAATTTCTCTGTAAATCGTGTTATGATCTAATAACAACAATTGGAAAACTTAAAGAAATCAGCAAGGATCCAGCTATTGATAATCTCAATTTTAGGGTTAAAATTTGTCATTTGTGATTGAGATTATTCAATAATAATATAGTTAACCATACTTAAAAATACATAGTTAGTGATGAGAACGGATCGTCTCCACAGGGAATGATGATTAAGGGATTACTTTCTTAGACTAGTGGTGATCAACGAGAGGATCGACGGAAACAAGATTCGAGGACTGAGCTAGTGATCGCGATTAAACATACGTAAGTAGGGTTTGACATTTTGGACCGGGGACCGGTCGGACTAGACCGAACCGGGACCGCCGGTCCCCCATTTTAGGGTGGACTGGTTGGTTGGGCCGGATCCGGTCCGATGGTCAAACCGGACCGGGACCGGACTAAATATTTAATAAAATATAATATATTTTTGGATCCCCCTTCCCCCGCCCCCTGGTCGTGGTCCCCTCTCCCCCCTTCTCCGGTCGTGCTCTCTCTCACGCTCGTGCTCTATCTCTCGTGCTCTCTTTCTTGTTCTCTCTCATGCTCTCTCTCTCTCTCACTAGTTCTCTCTTGCAAGCTCTCTCTCTCATTCTCTCTCTCTCTCATGCTCTTCTCTCCTGTTCTCTCTCTCTCACTCACGCTCTTCTCTCCCAATCTCTCTCTCTCTCTCACGCTCTCTTCTCTCTCCCCCGTTCTCTCTCTCTCTCTCAAGCTCTCTTCTCTCTCCCCCGTTCTCTTTCTCTCTCTCGCACGCTTTCTTCTTTGTCGTTCTCTCTCTCGCTCATGCGCTCTCTTCTCTACCATTCTCTTTCTCTCTCTCATGCTCTCCTCTCTTTCCCGTTCTTGCTATCTCTCACACTCTCTTCTCTGCTGTTCTCTATCTCTCTCTCACGCTCTCTTCTCTGTCGTTCTCTCTCTCTCACATGCTCTCTTCTCTGCCGTTCACTCTCTCTCACGCTCTCTTCTCTCTCTCCCGTTATTTGTCTCTCGCACACTCTCTTCTCTCTCCCACTATCTCAGTCTTCTACTTTTTTAGTATTCTTTTACTTATTCTTCTTTGTTACCTTTTTCCTACTATTTTCCTTATTCTTCTTTCTCCTGATTTTATTGTTTCTCATTATGTTTCTTTACCTTCTTCAGTTTCATCTTCCTTTTCTTCTTCTTTAAAACTTCTTTTATTGTTCAATTTTCCCATCTCCTTCTCTTTTTGCTCTTTTTATTTTATTCTTCTTTTCATTTTTCAAGATGAGTTTTACAAGTGGCTTTGCAATAAATTCCCCATTTGAGGGGGACCGGACCGGGACCCGACAAGACCAGACCGGAACCGTACCGATCCTTAGGTAAGGTTTAGGTCCTCGCAAAAAGTACGGACCGGACCGGGACCGTCAAACCCTATACGTAAGGTGTAAGTTAATTTTAACTAAATAAAAAAAGTAAATGTACGGGATGGACATGATGATGAACAATCGTATGAACGACGATAATGAGTATATTTGGAGGGGTATGGTGGCAAGGATGACGGAACGAGAAAATAGAGTAAAATGAGAGTGCAAGTACGATTATAAACCCTAATGATGTTAACTATAGTGACGGGAAAGAGACAAACGTAAGGCGAAGACACTTACCTTAGATCATTACACATTCTGCCAGGATCATGGTGATTTACAACTGGCGGTAAGCTCCCCCTCTTCTCCAATGCTTCTTCCCACACGCTCAGGACACCAAGAACACTCTTGATGGATCTCAAAACTCACTATCTTTCAATCAGCCCACAAAAGTAGGAAGCAAGTTCAAGATGAATTTTACAATGATCCAGGCCTCTATTTATAGATCACAGGGTACAAATAGAAAGAGGAGGTGGAGACGAAGCAACGCTGAAAATTTCAGCTAAATAGGAGTTGAAGATCAAAAGCTATGGCAGTTTGAAGTTGGAGCAATCCTAGCCATTGACATTTTCTCTCTCCTCATCATCATCCTCGTTTTCCGCACCCAGCAAGAAGTCAAAATGCCTTATCTTTCGTGCTTTTTCATCTTCCATGCGTGTTTGTCCTCTTCCATGCACGTGCTCCTAGGACGAAGAAAAAGACAAAAAAAGAGAAAAAACAAAAGAACAAAAACATAAAAAAGAGAGAAAGAGAAGTCCGCGCTGACGTGGCACGCGCGCTGATACGCCACCATGTCAGCGCCGAACTCCTTGCTTTTATTTGTTTTTTTTCCTTTTTTTTCAAGTCAAATGTGCCACGTCATTCTGCGCTAAATGCATGTTATCGGCTATCAGAAGAAAGACTATGGTCAAAACAGGATTTTTTCCAAAGCAGAGGATGAGGAAGCGGAAGAAATCAAATATTTCAACCTCGATGTCAACTTTGCTCTCAATTTGGACACAAAGCAAGGGAATGTCCAGAATTATAGAATTACAGAATTTTCAAAATTCCAAGTTCACGAACCAAAGTCAGCAGGGAAATACTCAAGCTTAAATTTCTACCACTTCAGAACATTAGGGATGGTATGCTGATAGTGGAGCAATGCACCATGTCAGTGCAGATCAGAACGCATTGATTCAACCACATCCTTATCAACAGAATGACCAACTACAAATAGGTAATGTTACAGGTTTGAAAATTCTATCAATTGGTTCTTCTAAGATTACAACTTCAAACAGAATACTCTACTTGAAAGATATTTTACACGTACCTGACATTACTAAACATTTGCTATCGGTTCATAAATTTATCCGAGATAACAAAGTTTTTATTGAATTTCATGACTTTTATTGTCTTGTGAAGGACAAATCAACTAATCGGGTCCTACTCAAAGATATAGTTAAGGATGGTCTTTACTATCTAGGAACTCCCAATTCTGCAAAGGTTGTCTTTGTTGGAGAAAAAGGGTCATCGAACAACTGGCATTCCAGACTCAGACATCCCCAATTTCGGCTTTTAGTTTCCATTATCAATAAATTTGGACTTCATGTTTCTCAATTAGACAGAAATTTCATATGTGAACCTTGCAATTTAGCCAAATCTCATAAGTTGCCTTGCGCTCCTAACCATACCTCTAGTAAGTGTTTAGAAATGATTCATTCTGACTTATGGGGACCTACGCCTGTATTGTCAAGGTCAGGTTTTTTTCTTATTATGTTGTTTTTATAGATGATTTTAGTCAATATACATGGATTTACCCTCTTAAAAGGAAAAGTGATCTACTTTCTACCTTTATGGAATCCCATACTCGAGTAGAAAATCAAATAAATTGCAAAATTAAATACTTACACTCAGATTGGGGTGGTGAATTTTAATCTCTCAATTCTTATTTAAAACAAAATGGGATTATTCATAGAGTCTCTTGTCATCATACACCTGAAAAAAATGGAATAACTGAGAGAACACATCGTCATATAATTGAAACTTCTGTTGCATTATTACAGCATGCCCACATGCCAAAAAAGTTTTGGGATGAAGCAGTTGCTACATATGTTTTCCTTATTAATCGTACGATTACACCAATCCTGAAAATAAATCTCCATATGAAGTTCTGTTAAAAAGTGTGCCAGATTATACTTTTTTAAGAACTTTTGGTTGTCTTTGCTATCTGTATTTAAAACCTTATGCTCACAATAAGCTTGAAGGCAGATCGGAAACCTGCATTTTATTAAGATACACTTCAATGCACGTTGGCTATAGGTGTCTTTCACTTCAGACAAGTAAACTCTATATCTCATGCCATGTAGTGTACTATGAAGATTATTTTCCTTATTCAATAAAAAAATCACACACACGGAGTTTTGGGTCCTCATCCAAAACCTGATGTAATGCCTGATACAACTTCTCTTCCCATTTTTTGAAGTGTGTCATCAGATATTACATCTACACCGGATTCAAACTTAGCAAATGATCATACTAATGATCAATTATGGTCTGAATCAAATGAAAATCTCAACGCATTATCACCATCTCCAGTTAAAAACATATACAAAGATTATCCTAATGCTCTTGTTAATAAATTTCCTGACATTGTATCAACATTCGATCAAACTCCTGAATCAGATATTCGCTTCAAGGTAAAAGATCTTCAAGAGATCTATCACCAAGGAGAAACAGACATCCAACATCAAGATTCTGTTATTCCAAAAGAGTTATTTGTTTGTTCAAATAGATATCCAATTCCTTAGTGTTTAAGTATTAGTAAAACCAATATTTCTGAGCCTACTTCATTTATAACTGCATCCAAAGACAAAAATTGGATGCAGGCTATGACTTCCACATTTAATGCGCTCATGCAAAACAAAACTTGGGTTATTGTTCCACGAGATCCCAATTTTCAGATAATAGGTTGGAAGTGGGTCTATAAATTAAAATATAAACCCACTCGTGACATAGAAAAATACAAAGCTTGGTTAGTTGCGGAAGGATATAATCAACAAGAGGTGTTTGATTTTAATGAAACATTTAGCCCTGTCATTAAACATACTACTATTCATTTAATGATGTCCTTGGCAGTTAGAAATAATTGGAAAATTCATCAACTAGATGTGTCTAACGCCTTCCTCATGGAACAACCACCCGGTTTTAAGGATAAAAAAATTCCTCACCATGTATGTCGCTTAAAAAAATCTCTATACGGTTTGAAACAATCACCACGTGTTTGGTTTACAAAATTCACTTCTCAACTACAAAAACTTGGTTTTGTAGGTTCAAAAACTGATACTTCATTATTTGTCAACTTACAACGTGATCCTCCTTTTTTTATCTATGTCGATGATATTCTAATTATGGGTCCCAGTACTCTTCATATTTTAAATGTTGGTAAACACTTGCATTCTGAATTTGTGATTGAAGATCTCGGACCTGCGCATTATTTCCTAGGAATTGATTTCATTAAGCATCATGATGGATATTTCTTAGCTCAATCAAAGTATATTGCCTCTATTCTTAAAAGAACTAATATGGAAAATTGCAAACCTGCATCTACTCCCTGTATTCCCTTTGAACCTGTTGACTCAAGTGATCCACTCATAGATGGCACCATATATAGACAAACCATTGGTGCACTCCTATATCTTACACTCACACATCCTGACATTGCCTTTGAAGTCAACAAAGCTTGTCAGAAAATGCACTCACCAACAACTGGTGATTGGCAATTTCTTAAACACTTACTTCAAAACTTAAAGGGCACAATTTTACACTCTCTTTTTAATTACAAAGATTCATGTTTTACTTTAAATGCGTTTAGTGATGCATAATGGGCAAGCGATAAAATTGATTGAAGATCAACAAGTGCATTTCTTATATACATAGGAAAAAACCTTATTTCTTGGAGTTCTAAGAAGCAACCAACGGTTGCACGGTCAAGTACAGAGGCAGAATACAAAGCTCTTGCTAACTGTGCCTCAGAGATTCTTTGGGATCAATCACTTCTCAAATAAATCAACATTGAGCAAGATCATGCTCCATTTCTCTGACATGACAACATTGGAGCAACTTATCTAGCGGCAAATCCAATTTTTCATGCTAGAACTAAACATATCGAAATAGATTTTCATTTTGTCCGTGAGCAGGTTGCTTCCAAGAATATTACGGTGAAGTTCTTCAGAGGAGACGATCAGCTGGAGGATTCTCTGATGAAGCCACTCCAAAGAGGAAAGTTTTTACTCCAACGGCTCAAGCTTAACGTCCGCAATCGGCCATCGCACTTGACGGGGGGTGAAGAGGAGTCAGCAACTCGTGGAGCTGATGTGGCCAAATAGGAACCTTAATCAAGCGTAGTTAGTAATAATTGGACACGTATGCCTTATACTCGTTAGAGATTAGATAATAAGGATTCAATATAAGTTTCAACATAGATAGGATTCAACATAGATAGGGTTAAATATAGACAGGATCCAATGGCTAGGATTAGATCCATTGTAGCCGTTATGCCTGTTATAATGGCTACGATTCACATAGATAGATTTAAATATAGATAGGATCCAACGGCTAGGATTAGATCCATTGTACCGTTATGCCTGTTATAACGGCTACGATTATGATAGATTAACTATACGTTACAACGCCGAAGCTGATAGTATAAATAAAAACATTGTTAAATCTTTTTGGAATGAAGGATAACAACAATCTTAATCTTGTTACACTGTCCTCTCTCTCTCTCTCTCTCTCTCTCTCTCTCTCTCTCTCTCCTTCTCTTCTTCCTTTGTCTTCTTCTTGATCGTTGAAGCGAGGACGAACGCTTTCATGAACAACTGATATTAGGTAAACCATGAACAGTTGAGGAAGATGAGGGTGGATCCCTCCTTAGTAATGTCACAAAATAATACCCCTTTATTTAGCTTATTAAACTAATAGTATTGGTGCTCCACACGGATCTTGGTAGCTTCATTTCTTACAAAAGATATCCAGTTGAGCTCGTATAATTTAATTTATAATATATGAAAAGGGGTAAGCAAATAAATATGGTAAATTAAATTAAAAACCTGTGTTAATGTAAACTGATTTTATGCAATAAATCATATAAAGTTATAATTTCTATAAAAGAGGACTGATACCCAAAAGAAAATAAACAGATGCAGTTTTTAGCTTACTTTATATCATGATTTTTGAAAAGTTTGTGATATAATTTTTATGCATGTTTTAAATTCACTATGCATTTCTCAGTTTCTGAGGAGGATGCAAAAGCATAAATGTACAACATATCTTGTCAAAAAATACAAGTTAATAATAAATGAAATCATAAAAAATTCAATGTTCGGATTATTATAATTTTTTTCAAAAATAGTTACAGGTCCCAAGAAATTATGCTATTATTTTGATAAATAAAACATCACTTAATGAAAGAATATTTATATCACTTTATTTTTAACTTTATATTATGGACATCTTATTTGGTCATACAAATTGAATAGAGGTCTTCCAAAACTCAATTTATTAGTAGTACTCAAAACATTGAAAAGGATTTAATCCAATATTTATAAGTTATTCCTTTCCAAAATCTCTCTTTACTACTCCTTGTGCTTATACTTTAGCGACTAATCTATAAACAAAAAGTTTAAGTTCCCTTTGAAAAAATTTCAATGTGAAGTTTATCCCATAAATTCTATTATAATCTCTTAAAATATAAAATTTATTCAAACTTGCTGGCATATAACTCAAGGACTAGTAGAGTAATGGCATGACAGTGATAATATCAAAAAAATATAATTACTTGCCAATCTTTTTAATTTATTATTATTAGTCATGCATAAATATTAATCACAATTTAAGATTAAATTAGATAAATACTAAAATATTTATTATGTTTTGATTTAATTTTATTTCTTTGAAAAAAGTTGATTTGATATATGTTATGCACTCATAAATGAATTTTATAACTCTTTATTTTCTCCTTTAATTCCAGTGGATAACTCTTAAAATATTGATTATGTTGCATTTCAGAAAAGTTATTGAAATGCAACATTTAGGTATATATAATATTAAATTCCAAATGCAAATGGGAGATAAAGAGAAGCCTAAGCCATGTCTTAAAAAAAATACAAGGCCCAATAATCGAGGAAGAGGTAAAACCCAATGTTAACACATTTTGAAGACCGAGACAGAAAGCATGTTTTATGAAATTACTTCATAATTTGGCGTATAAGTTGCCTCCTTATTGGAGGACGAATGAGAAAGCAGATCAAGGCTAAAACAAGCTATCTCATCCTAGGGCAGAGAACACCAGGGCTCTTCTATTTAAACTATTTTTCTCTTTTTTTGTAACCTATCCATGAATTTGTTCAGACACATTATTAGAATCCTTAACGCATCAGTTTTCTTGTTTCAATTCTTTCTATCTGGTGCCAATTGAGAAAGCAGTAATCCTAATATGTTTATTTGAAGAGGAAGAAGAAAGAAGGTCATCTTAGACCCTAATTGTTGTTACAACAAGGTTGGTGAGTTTAATTTAGTTTTTCATATTTTCCCTCGTCTTTTCGGCCAGGTTATCATTTTGGATGTATGACCTGGAACCAAATATTTCTAGCACCACAAACAAGTCCTAAAATTTCTCATGTAACAAAAGCTATATAAAAGACCGTCCACCGCATGCCACCATCCATCTCTGCCAACCATAAGCCAACATCGATCCTTTTAACATTTAAATGCACAGCACTAACATAGACAACCCCAGATCACACGACTTGGTCACTCAGTTGCTACATACTTGACTCGTTCAAGTCACACAACCAAATCAAACCAGACAAACCAAATTGAATTAAGCTAAAGGTTAGTGCATCTATTTTTTAGTTGTTCTCTCTGAAAAAGAACTTGAAATTTTCTCTAAAATTCATATAATTTCTCTAATTTTCAAGAAAAATTATATCAATATTTAATTATTTTTAAGGATATAAAACTCTCAAAATGATAAAATTACTATTAAAAAACTAAAAGTATTTATATTGGCAAAAAGTTCACTGATTTAATATCTGTTTATCGTTCTACCGTTACTCTACAATTGTAAGAAAATTATAATAAAAATTGGAGCTTAAATCGGAACTTTAAACCAACATTTGTCCCCAAATTCTGGTACATAAGACAGCTTCCCTACGTTTCTCCATGCATCCCTATTAAATGACAAAGATTTTATTTGTTTTATAATGGCACACTTTTTCCAAATATGGTTTTTAATTTAGTTTCACTTTTAATTCACATGGCATCAAAGAGGAAACATTGGATGAGAGTAAATTACGAAGAAAAAAAAAGTGAGTGGAAAAAGAACGTCGAGAAAAGGGTTATGAAAGAACACGTATCTCTCTATATCTACATGATCAAAATAAATAATTTATGATTTTAGGCTGAAGTCTGTTATCTTATCAAGATGTGATGACATGTACAGGTAGGGGGTAGGGCAGAGCAACCAATGTAGGCAGCAAAATGAATTTAAATGTGCAGAATAATGCGTAAAATATAAAATTTGAAACAACACCCTTTAACAATGAATGTTAATCAGGAACGATAAAGCGAGCAATATATATTACGGCATTTAAAATAACTTTTTAAAAGAATTCTTTGCCTAAAGTGAAATTGCGTTACATGGTCGTGCAATTTTGAGAGCAAACTCAGTAGAATGACTCCTATAGTTGAAGGCCGATCTTTACGGGTTGCGCCTTCTTGGCATGAAAAAAAAAATTAAAAAACCACATTATCGAAAAGAACTGATAAATTCAGCTGTGTAAATAAATACAGTGGCACAGGAAAAATGGGGAAATAATGATAGATAAGTGGAAAGGAGGCCAACAACAGTACATGTATATATGTATATGTTGAGAGAGAGAGAGAGAGAAGTGGAAGTCAATATTGAAGGGTTATAATGCAAACAGAACTAGGAGAATCACTAGATATGAAGAATGAGCGGATCATTAGAGTATATAAATATTTACGAAGAAAAGCTAAAGTTTTTTTATCTATGACTATTTTTTATTAGACTGTACCTTGGTTGGTTGACAGACATATCAACGACAAGTACTCGGCAATAACCTCGGCCTCTTCCCGGAGATCAGTAGCGTAGCATCCCGCCCTATATCTCACTATCTGATGCCCGATCACGTCTTCCATCTCTTCGTCTCTCTGCGGCGGAGTACCAGCGCTTGCGTCGATATTTTTCTCTCTGGCACTACCATCGCCTATAGTTCATCAAAAAATAAAAAAATAAAAAAGGATAGTCGGCTTTTATTCACAGAAATATTGATCTTAATTCTATGGAATAAGGTTAATGTTTTTACCTTGATCGCAACTCCTCCTGCGCTTCCCCGATGTTTGTTTCCACACGTTCAGCTGCGAGGAGGACAGTTAGTGATACGCGAATTCATTTTTTATTATTTTTTGCATAGAAACAATTTAATTTTGAACCATAATTGAGGACTGGATTGCGGACCTGGAGAGGTGGGTGCATGATGAGGTCGGCGAGTAGTTTCTTCAAGTAATATGTATTGATGCAGAGCGCTCTTCCGCTGAATAAATTTTTTTAAAAAAGTTTCAGGAGAAAAGCAATCATAAAATATGCGAGATTGTTCATAATGGCATGAAAAACTCGCGATGAAACTGATTCCCCATTAATTTTAAAATTCGATAAGAAATGTACAAATCGACGCACCTAAAAGGAACTGGTTGCGGCTGAGGAAGCTCTTGGGAAATCCTGAAGTCAGATTAAATAAATAAAAAATAGAGTCGAAAGTACTTATCCTAATTAAAACATTAATAAATATGGCTCACTCGAGTCCTCCTCGGTCGCTATTTTCTCTCTCTTCGCCTTTTAATTTCCTCTTTCCGGTTACGCCGATGCTTCCGTCGGACGCGGAACCCTTGTGAGCGACCTCTGCCATTTTAATCTGAGACAGAACTGCCAAATTTATGTTTTATTTCTTTGGGTGTACAAAAAAATCAGAAAAAAACCAGGCTTTAATTAAATTCTTATCTTGCTTGTATTATTAAATAAATATATAAAAAAAATAAACAAGCACGACTAGCGATTATGAGAACCTGAAAATATTTATTTTCTGCTGAACTTAGGTGCATAATTGCCTGACCGATGTCCCCAGAATGATACGCCAGAATTCCGTCCAGGATGTCCAGTCTCAAGTATCTGCGACAAGAGTAGAAAAAACTTACATCTTTGAAATTAAAAACAAGTATACACGAGTGCGGCAAAAGATGAATGTTCGGAATGGCGGAAATACCCCCTAGCAGGAGAAATTATTAAATTATTTAATTAGCCATCGATATATCTTAGAGTTGGAATGGTTTGAAATGAATAAAAATAATTATAACAGAAATGAGAAGAACGGAGAACAAAAAATAAAAAAGGAGTCTTACAACACCGGGTCCACAACGGAGAATTGGTCGCGGAAAAGGTGAAGTGTTTTACGAGTTGATCGGACGGTTATTTGAATCTCGGCCAAGTAATCATCGCGCCGTATCATGATAA
Organism: Wolffia australiana; assembly: GCF_029677425.1. NCBI lineage: Eukaryota > Viridiplantae > Streptophyta > Magnoliopsida > Alismatales > Araceae > Wolffia > Wolffia australiana. Next base: position 1,111,150 of record NC_135849.1, read on the forward strand.
GACACCAAGCATAATCTACCTTCCGCTCCACCACATTACACATCAGCTGCGGGGGAAAAAAAATGAATTTCTCAAACAATCTTTCGCTAAGAATTCTAATATTTAATCGTACGAAAGAGAATTCCTCGATCATGTATATTTTTTTCCCGTTTTATGAACGAGTGTCGTTAGAAACTCACAGGAAGAGCTCTATTTCCACAACAAGAAATAGCCGCCTGAAACGAAGATTTGAAAAAAAAAGTTAATCGCGTTCGCTAAAAGCAGAAAAAAGAACGGTCGGAAGAACGAAATTATACCGGATACGTACCGCCGACATGTTCAGGGAAACGAGAGCGTAGCGATAAAATCCTATTTTCATGAGCTTCTTAGCATTGATGTGTAGAATGAGTGCGAAGATCACCGATCTGCAGTTATTCGGAATGATTTCTCATAGAATATTCCACTCCATAAAGAACGAACGATGCATAACAAAAATAAGATGCGCTCTACCTTTGATCGGTCTCTTTGATGAACCTCGCCATCGTTCTCCCACGAATTTCGATCTCTATGCGGAGATCCCGAGGAAAGAAGGAATCACTCGCGTTCCTACACGCCATCCACTTTGCCGTACTTCTGCGGATCACGAACCAAGAGAAATTCATCAAACGCGGAAGATAAACTACATGTAAAACTAGTCCTCGAAGAATGAATGCAAAGTTTCTTTAACAGACTTACCGAAACTTGAACAGACTTTGCAGGGGCTCGGCATTGCAATCCGTCTCTTGAGCTAACTTATCCTCGGCGGTGGCCTTCCTTCTCCGCTGCAGCTCGGCGCTACCAGCCGTGGCGAGAATTTTCGCGCCTCTGAGAAGACCGGCAACCATAAGATTCCTCATTTCTAGGTTTGGATTCGATCCGTCGATCAAGACATGACCGCCGCTGATCAATCGGATATCGTCGGGAGATCCATTGCCGCCGCTTCTTATCCAGATCTCCTCCCTGAGAGCGGCGATCGTCCACGATTCCAGCGGTATGTCCTCCAAAACGCCGCTCCATACGCCCGCGATCCAAAGATTTCCACAAATCTTCTTCGACGATTCAATTTCCTCCATGGCCGAGTTCATCGATCGATGGATGGATCGATCGATCTATCATTCAATCAATCGATAAGAGGAACGAAGAAGGAGAACCGGGAGAGAAGAACTGAGAAGTTGGTTTGAATTCAAACTGGTCTGTTCTTCCCTCGTACTTATAGGCTGATCACATTGGCGGTTTTCCCGCGGTTGCAGTTTGATTATTGGGCCGAAAATAAATGGGCCAGATTTCTCCTAAAGAGAACCTTATTTAATGAATTATTTAAATCAATATAACAATTTATTTAAATTTAAGCAATTCTTTTATCTGAATTTATTTAAATTTAGCCTCTTCAATCACGTGGCCCCTAGAGAGAGAATATCTCATTTTAGAAAAAGATCTTTTAAGGCAAAAAAGGTTGGATAAAGGTCCTACTTATATGTTAAAATGATGACCTTTCCCAGAAGTATTAAATATCACGATATGATATTTACATGTCAAACTACATTCCAAGTATGACATGCAGAGAGAAAAAGTATCACTTATAAATCATTTATCTAAATTTAAAAGGTTAAAATACAATATATTTACATCAAAAGGGTTTACATTATATTTCAAGATGATGAATCTTATTTTAGTATTTAGATAAATTGTAGGTATTTCACGTCATATATACTTTGAGGGATATTAGAATGAAGTTGTACTATTATTGTTTTTTTTTTGTTCTAAGTGGATAGATGATAAATGAATGAGCAAATGAAGGGTGTTGGATAGCAGAATTTTTTTCACGTTTTAGAGGGATATATCTAGTTAAATGGGTTATTCGGAAAATGAACTAAGACATGAAAGTGAGATAGATGTAAATATATTTATCACTTTAATTTTTCTGTTTTATATTCAAATATTGTACGCCTGACCTCTGTGTATGTGGATTCTAAATCACTTAACTTAGGCCCTCCTAGGCTGACTAACTTGCACAGTGAATTTATACACTTAAATTCGTTATTTTGAGAAGCGGATTTTGAGCTTGTCAATAAAATTTCCTGGTTTGTAACATGGTATCAAAGAGTACATAACATGATAAGAACACGTGCACCTCCTCTCCAGAAGTAAGCATTATTCATTGTATAAACGGCAAGACCTCTACTATTCCATCAGTTAACCGTCCTTTAGCATTGCAACATAATTCAGATGAAATCATGCCTCTTTATCTCAATTTACCACTTATTTAGTAAAAATATGCAACTCCTTGTATTCTCATCTTTTGAAAAAACAAGGGTAAATGTATGTCCTGAATGAAAAACGTTAGAACAAAAACCACGGATTAAAATAACCAGATACGTGGGCTTTCCATAAATAATGGTTAAAAGTTACATGGCTAATTATGATTGAAACTGATTTAAAACATTTAATTTTATTTCCTGAAAAATTAGACGAATAATGTTATTTAGTGTATCTTGAAAAAGACATTTCATGCAAACATAGGACAAAAATATTAAAACCACTCAAATCACAATCACAGGTTATCAATCATTCATCAACTCACTAGAGTTCATGAGTATTATGCTTAAGTTTTACAAAAATCAGTTTCGCAAATATAATGCTTATCGTAAACAATGAATCTAAAAGTAAAAAACTCACATATGAACGAAAGATGATTTAGACGATGATTGTGTGCTCCAAATAGTGTTAGTGTCAGTAATATTAAAGTAGTTGTAGTTATAATGTTAGATTCTGACATATTTTTTTCATATTTAGGTACATCTAGACTTAATGTCAAGTGAACTAGTAATTTGCTTCATATGCACCTTCACTATAACCTGTAGAGTGATCAACAGGCTGCTATATTATAAATGCATAATGAGATTACATATGTAATTTGTTGCATCATTTGATATTATAAATGTTATTTAATGCATAATGAGATTACAAGAAGAATAAAAAAAAGTAAAGATAATAGCGCAATCACCATTTTGAGTGCACATCATATTAATGCAGTGCATGCAGTTTGTCTTGACATAAAATGATAAATTTAACGTTTTGATGGCCACCTCTTCAATACCCCACAACATATATAATAGAGTACACATTATCTTGATCATAATTTGTATATCATAAAACCTTAGCGCATCCAACAAGCAATTACATATGGTGATATGCTCTTACTTTAGTAAAACAGTTTGAAATTATAAAGTTAATGAGTACTAGCTAAATATCCTTGTAATAATCTCACAAAAAATGAATCAGTAAATCATATAATTAGTATCTACCTGGTAAAATGGGTGTAGCATTGGACAAGAATCATTACTTGTGGGGAACACAAGACGATAATATTAACTCAGAGTCTTGATCTTTTTTTTAGATATGATTATAACTGTGTTATGTTAGCTGGAAAAATTAACTTCAAAATTATGCATATCTTGCCAAGTAATCAAGTACCACCTATTTATTTTTAATGCTAATTTTTTTAGTTAGGAGCTGTAGCTTGAATCTGTATCAAAATCATTGGGTTGCTCTGATGGAAATATATGTGGCCGACAAGCCAATCACACATTCCACATCTCATTTGATGTTCATTGGTAGAACACATCCATCATGGTGCACGTGTGATGCTTATAATGAAGTTGATGAATACATGATCGGACTCGGTGAATTATGATGAGATCGTAATACGGAGATTATTAGTTTTTAAGCATGTGTTCTAAACATTCTTATTCGAAGGATACGTGAGAAAGACATCGAAGTATCTGAAAAGAATAGCACTATCTTGCCTCACTCATATGATGAGTATAGCCGGTCTCGTAGCCATTAGTGTGGAGACACTAAGGATAGATAGTGGGTGCTCTTTAGTGGAAAGAGTTCGCTGAATCTGCCTGATTGATAGTTTGGTATAATGGCCAGTCCCGTAGCCATTAGTGTGGAGACACTAAGGATAGATAGTGGGTGCTCTTTAGTGGAAAGAGTTCACTGAATTGATCTGTACGAATCCCATAATGGTATTATACCGAACTGTCAATCAGGTCGATTCATGACACAATTGTGTAAGTGGTCCTTAGACCTGAGACACCGAAGACGTCTTGTGGACAGACGATTGTACTTTGACTGTGGCCAACAAGTCTCTAATTATGGGATTCTAAATGGTCTTAGTTCGGGTACATCAAGAAGTTCATGAAGATGATTGAGTGGTTAAGATGGGATCGTCCACCCTCGGTATAAGAGGTGACAGCTCAAGGAAGACGATGCGCTGAAGTCCTTTGCCAAGGTAGTGAAATATCGGAGAAGAGTTTTTCGATGATTTCTGAATGCATCAGTATTAACTCGGATGACCGATTAGTGTTTGACAATTGACCATACCCAAAGTCGTCTAAGGAGCGTCAAGTCGATGAAGAACTATACAAATGGTTAAATCGATCCGACACTAATTAACCTATTTGATGATATAGTTAATTAATTTGGAAGGCCAATAAAAGTTATTGGGCCGCTGGAGTCGTTAACTAGACTGATACATGGGCCTAGAGGGTCACACGCTAATGGTCTTTTGAACGTCGTATGATATACTTAAGTGTTGGGGGTTTTTATGAAAAATACCTACTAAGTATAAATAGGGGAAGGCCCTGAACATAATTCACTAGGCCAAAATTGTTCGGGGGCCTTTCCCCTTCTTCTTCCTTCTCCCCACATCCCCTCTCTACTCCCGATGCGATCTGAATGGCGTAACGACGATGGTGGAGGTAGAACGGAGCGTGTCAACGAGAAGGAGGAGACTCGACGTGTCGAGGATCGAGTGGATACGTCTAGAGGCTGCACACTTAAGCAGCTCGACTCTTCTCACTCTGGGATCCAAGAAATCACGGGTGCGATCCGTGCAAAGGTACTTCGTTTCATGGTTTTATTGATGTCGTTTGATTTCCGTTCAAGTCTTTCAGTCCTGAATATTTTGATTTATTCATCCGTGTCAAGGCCTCTAGAACCCAACACGCTCCGCATTAGACTGGCCTGGTACTATATGCTTATCATCTATATATTTTTGATATCTGAGATATATTTTAATTTTACCTACTTCACACCTATCTCAGGATTCCTTTGACAATTAGAAACCAAAAGACTAATCCATTCGAGACTTTTGATATTATGATCATTCATCAAAACATTAAAATAGAAAATATGAAGCAAATACCTTAGGAATAAGTCTTAAAATTACTCATGACCTATGTTCAACCAGTTCTATCTTTTTCTACACGTAAACTTTGAATATTAATTTAAAAAATGTCACAACAAATTAAGGGTAATAATTTCATTATAAATTCTGAAATGATACAATCAATATCTTATTAGTTTCTTTCCCTCTCTTTCAACCTTCATAAAAATGAGGGTTGACACACATCAATTGTCACATCATTTTAAATGTAATCAACCCTTGTACATGTTGAAAATTGTCAGTTGATGGATGATTTATACTGACATTGTCTAGATCACGAATGATGGTCTACGTTGACATTGGCATTCAGACAGTATCAGTCATTAGTTTTGCTAAATTTAGTTAAAAATAGTCAACCGCATCATCATACCAAGTCAACATCATTGAGAATGTTGATATTCACACGCACTGGACCATTGTCCCTAATGGCCCTCGTGAGTGGTGCATAGTATGAAGGGTTAGAGGAGAGAGTCCATGAACCAGATGATGACAATTGAGGACTCCCCACTAACCCACTGTGTCTCACTATTGTATCTCTTTACATTTTTTTATGGCGGGGGACAGCGGGGTATGTGTGTTATTGGGGTCTGTACTATTGTAAACTCGAAGGGCGGCATCCAGGGCATGACTGGATTGGTCTACGAGAGGCTTGTTGGATAAATGATGATTTTGGACGGACGGAACGAGACTGAACGGGCTTCTGTTCAGTCACCCGTCTATAACATTTCAGTTTGTTAGTATCCATTTGTATTTTGTTGTCGTCCCAACTCCGCCATCAGTCTCGTTCCATCATTTTTTCGTTACAGAAAACATCACTGATGACGAACGGATGGATGACGAAGTAGACTAAGAGGGCAGAGGGAGAGATTGAGAGAGAGAGAGAGAGAGAGAGAGAGAGAGAGAGAGAGAGAGAGCGAGAGAGAGAGAGAGAGAGAGAGAGATAGAGAGTGAGGGAGGGAGAAGGAGAGGGAGAGAGGGAGAGAGAGGGAGGAGGGAGAAGAAGAGGTGGCAATCCAGAGAGAAAGAGAGAGAGGGAGAGGGAGAGGAAGAGGAAGTGATAGAGAGCAAGAAATATTTCTTCACTGTTAGTTCACCCAAAAATGTCATCAGTCATCTTCCTCACATGTCTCATCATGTCTGTCATTAGTCATCCGCCACAGACGACGGACGACTAATGACGGACGATTGAATAGACTTCAACCATCCATCTGATGCTCCAAACGATGACGAATGACAGTCCGTCATCCATCCAACAAGTCTAGTATACGAGCATAACCCTTGGATAGGGAGCAGCACGTCCGACTCATGACGCCTCCAACGTGACGGGACGGATGACGATCTGTGACAGACGGTGATGTGACAAAAGTTTCGTCACGTTACCATCCCATCACATGTCCGAGGATTTCGTAAAAACCCATCACGCTCGCCTCACCGTCACGGTTTGCAGCATTCCCATCATGTCCTCATCGCCGGACGGCATCACCATCATGTGTGACGGGAAAAACAACCATGTGGAAGAGAGAGAATTTGAGGGGCATATCTCCAATTATCTTCGGATGACATCCTTTTGCGCGCGTAAAGTAATGTAGGAACTTTTCTGCAAGCAATAGAGTAAGTGACACCACGTGGCGAAATCTCGTCCGTCGAAAACTTAAATCTAATGATTTTTAAGCTTTTTTGGTCATTTTTAAAAATCCCGACCCTCATCTGTGTCGACCAACCTATCATGTCACTCGTCCAAGGCCCCCGTCACCGTCACGCCCAGCTCATCATCCGTCACTGTCACTGTCACGGGCCCCTAATTTCGTCACCGTCACGTCGTCCGTCACGTCACGGTAACGTGTGACGTGACGGATGACGACTGCCGTTCCTGGTTTGGGTTGGTTCTACACAGCACTATAAAACCCTTCCCCATTCCCAAATCCCAAAATTTCAAATCCACACTATAAAATCCTTAATTTCTTCCTACGAACTTTCTGTTGCAGATCTCGCCTGCTGCCATGGAGCCGGAGAAGGAGATGGCGAAGCTGAGAGTAGCGGGGATCTGGTGCGGTGTTCTTGAGGGCGTTGCGCTTGATTCATGGACTGTTGCGATGCTCAAGGAGGAGATCTCGAAGCGATCCCACGGTCGACACCGCCCGGAATGCATCAATTTGATCTCCGCCGGCAAAGTTCTCCGAGATGAAACCAGGAGCCTTCTTCAGCTCGGATTGAAGAACAATTCCAAGATTCTCGCCTCTGCGGCTGCTCCTGCTGAGGAGAGGAGTAGAATTGTGGAGGAGGAGGCTTCAGAGGCCGAACGAGTGCAGCGCCTGAACAGAATTCGGTGAGATTTTAGTTTTTTTTGGAAAGAAAACGAGAATTTGACTGTTGACATTTGTTTGTACGATGATAATTTGACAGTGCAGCGGCGGAGAAGCTGTCGAGGACGAGTGCGGATGAATCGCTTCCAACGGAAGATTACAGAATTGAGCTCGAGAACCAGGCTGGGGAGAAGGTCATGTTTGGATCTGAAACCGATCAACGGTAAAAATTGTTGTTTCTAAGCGTTTCAATTTCTTCTCTCTCTCTCTCTCTCTCTTTTATTTCTTAATTGTTTATGGTGGCAGGGCGGTGATGATGGGGCTCATGCTCCATGCTAACGGAAAGAAACTTGTGAAGAAGAAAACTTATAGGGATGCTTTGGATGTCCTGATGATGGCGGAGGTTGGTACTGAGATGATATCTGAAATTTTGCTCATGAAGATTGATCGACGATTGAAATTTCAACGAATTTCAATGAATATTGAGCTTAAGATTAACGGGTACTCAGGCTTATACATTTAATTTTCTCTCTCAGGAAGCGTTCTCTCTCTGCGATCCGAAGGTTATTCAGGTGAATCTTTTATATCTATTCATGAATTCGCTGGTCTACTTTCTGTTTGCTTCATATTTTTCTCCTGCAATTGAATACTGTGTAATGAAGAGGAAAAAATTAAAGCCATTCATTAGTTTACGGCTAAACTGAAATTTCTATTTTATTAATCCAATTGAAAACTTTAGAAGGAAGTTTTCTTGCTACTGATCCCTAGCAGAAGATTATGAGCGCTCAGTTTCCTGGATTCTGTTATACTTGTACTGTTTGTAGTTTTTGTCAAAAAAAAGACATTTCCTATGGGTCGGATTCAGAGGTTTTAGCCAACGAGATACTATCAAATTTCAGTTAAAGATGAAGCACAATTTGATTTAAACAGCAGGAGCAGGCTTGAAAAGACCCTGTAGAGTACTGCAATATATAAAATTTCCTTGAATGAGCAGGTTGCGACAAGGAGTGCTCAATAATGATGATGAGAGGAAGATGATGAGTCATCATTGCCCTCTATCATTCATCTCTGCCAGAATTATGACGATAGAGGCATCATCATCATCATCATCGTAAGTTTGCAACTAGGAGGATTATGACGATGAAATCTTTAGTGCCATCCTCATCTTAATGGAGGACAATGATGAGGAGAATATCAATGATGATGGTGGCAGTATGACTGCTGCAAGCTCCTTGCCTCTGCCACTGGTCTTACTGCTAATCTGCTGACCACATCATTGCCGCCACCTGCCTTCTCGCTGTCCCCTGCGACGGCAAGCTTCTGATATGGTCTGTCACTGCTTTGACAACCACCTCTCTTCTGTTTCTCATATAGTCTAATAGGGACCGTATCAGCTTTTCATCCTCGTTGAGGATGATGGGAGGACAATGATGGTTCATCATGGTTATTGTCAATTGTTTGCCACAAGAATGAGGATTTCCCATATTCTTGTGATGTCGATGTTGGTAATACCCATTGTTAAAGGGTAGCACGTGACTATTACGTGCTACTCACTCCTGTTGAAACCATCAGACCATTTCTTCAAAAAAAGAAAGACAGCATCAGACTGTTGCCCCCTCGTCCGATTGTTGTCTTAAGCTTTCTCGTCTGAAGGGTCTGACGGTCATAAGATTGGGCCTACGTATCGGCTGTTTATTGCACCTCAATGTACGTGAGATAGATAATTTTTTTGCCCTATTTTTATATATCTCCTGTTCGTGCTTGACGGGAATCAGAACTACCATGACAATGGCAATAATGATTTTTGAATGAGAATGATGGGCCTGGGACGAGTTTGTTTGGAGATAAACTTTTTTTTATTCTAATCTCATATTTGCTCCATGTAATTCCAGATGGTTGACAATTTTCCCATCCTGGAGCTGGATATTGTTTGGTGTTACTTCATGCTGCGAGATATTTCTCTCTTGTCATTGGCGGGAGCTCGGCTCACCAAAGCTAGAAAGGGATTTGAGCTTTCACATGGTAAAAATTCAACCCGGATGCTGCGCCTTCAATCTGGCCGCCACGTGGAAGCCGCAATGTAAGCCTGATTTTTGGGGCTTCATTTTTTTGTTTTTTGGTTTTAATTTATTTTATTATTTTGGTTCTCATTGATTTTTGGTTTAATTTTCTTTTGGTTTAGTTTTATTTTTTTAATTCTAATTTGTATTTAGTTTTTATTTTTTCTATTATTCTTATATTTATTTATAAATTTATTTTAATATCAGTAATTTTATTCTATTTAATATTTATTTTTTATTTTATAAATTTTATTTCTTTTATCGTTTCATTCTATTTGCAATTTCAGTTTATTAATGATTTTTATTTATAATCTTCTCATTTTATTTTTTACTTTTTCATTTAATTATTATTATTTTTATTTATAATTTTATCTTATTTACACATTTTATTTTTATTTATATATATATTTTTTATTTTTATAATTGTTATTTTATTTATGAATCATTTGTCAATTTATAAATAATTTTTATTTTATTTTGTTGTATATACGCCATTTCAGACGTTATTTTGAATGAAAAATATGGTTCTATTTTGAATTCATGCATAATTTTAGTTTTAAATTATTTATGTACTTTTTTATTTGATTTTTTTTAATTTTAATGTTATTATTCTTTTCATTTTGATAAATCTTTGTTAATTTTTTTTATTTCTTTGAAGCTTTACTTTATAAATTTTATTTTTCATGTTATTTGTGTTAGTTTTAAGTTCTTAAAGTAAGACATCCTGACCTTTTTTTTGGCTTAGATACGTGAGACTGGAGCTCTTAGAAGGAGTTGTGGCTTTTCATAGTGGGAAGTTCGAGCAGGCTGAATTGTCTTTAATATCTGCACATGAAAGATATTCCAAGGTTCTCGGTGATTGAATATAAACTTGATTTTGTGCAACTAAATTTTCTGTGATATTTTTTGAATCATGCCGATATAATTCCTCAGCTTCAAGTGTCAGATGAAACACTGTCGTTGCTGATGGGAATGGGCTACAGAGAGCAATCGGCAAAGAGAGCATTGAGATTGTCCAGCCAAGATGTTCCAACTGCTGTTGATTTACTTGAGGAGGAGAGACAAAGAAAAATCCGTAGACGGCAGGAGAACCTTCAAAGGAAGGCCGAGATCAGGTAACTCTGATTTTGCATAACCCCTTCCCTTGTGAATTTTTTTGTTTAATTTTTAACGAGGAAGTTATAAAATCATCATCCTCAGGGAGCAGAGGAAGTATGGGCTGACGCCGCAGAAAAAGCATGTTGACCTCGAACAGCTGTCCGTGCTAGAGTCCATTGGGTATGTAAGGCTCTGCCACAAAATATTTCCGCTACTGATATCACATGATGATAGAAATGATGACAATTTTATATGCATAAGTGGATTACAAGCTAGCCGTTGTCATGGAAAATGATGGTTTTTTTTCTCTATCGTTTACAATCAAAGTTGACAGACGATAATAAATTCATCATCGTCATCCCACGTTTCGTCATCTGTTTCTGGTAAGAGACAAAAGATGAAACAATGATGATGGAATGACGAGACTATCATTAGATGATGACGAATTTGTCATCAGATGATCTGGATGTATGAGGATGACAATTACAGTGACCATTCATTGTCCATCGTCATAGCTATCGTTCTGAACGAATCTGAGCCCTATTCCATGTTCTTTGACAATATTTTTGGAAGATAATCTAGTCAGATGTCTATTTTTATTGTTGTCCATCATGGGAATCACCCATCATGGGAGTCACATGATTAGCGCTGTTGGGACCATGATAACTCTATACCTATTCATATCTCATTGTAATGATTTATATAAGTTATTCGAACCTGAGCTCAGTTTATTATCATTTTTTTTATCTATGTATTAATGATTTCAGGTTTGAAAGGAATCTCGCAGCAGAAGCACTGCGCAAGAATGAAAATCATACCCAGAAAGCTCTCGATGATCTGACCAACCCAGAAACTAATTCCCAGCTTCAGGTTTTCTCAATTGATCTTATCTGCAGCTTGATGAAATTGTACACATTCTTAGGTCTTGAATCACGCCGTATGATCACCCTCATCCTGCAGTTAAGCATTGAGAGACGAAGACATAGGATCAGCACAAGAACAGGCAATGAAGGCATGGACCCAACTCTTTCCATAAATAATACCCGTGTCGTTTACTTAACTAATCTTTTACTTTATTTAACAATTCAACGGGGAAAAACAATCTAGATAGAGAGAGAACTTAAATTATATCCATCACATTTTATTTCATAAGTTTTGATTTTATTGGGACGCTCAAAGTCTGAATCTTCCATAGAGAAAAGAAGAGATCTTATATAATGCCTTTCACGTTTTATTTCCTAATCTACTTGATTTATTTTTTTAAAGTATAATCTGCTTGATTTTATTGGGCTGGTCGAAGTGCTTTACTTTCTAGAGATAGATCTTAAACGATACCCGTCACATTTAACTTCTCATTTCTTTTATTGGGCAGATCAAGTTGTTGAGTATTCTAGAGATGGAACTCGAGTCAAACCCATTGGGTTATCCCTAACTTTTTATTAGTTTCACTCATCAAATCACAGAATCTTCTAGAGAGATGAATAGAGTTTAAATCGTTCCCATGACGCGTAATTTTTTAAAACATTTCAAATTATTGGGTAGATTAAAGTGCAGAATCTTCTAGAGAGAACTTAAATCATATTCATCGTTTTTTTTATTTCTTAAATTTTTATTATCAGCTGGGCTTTCTATTTCTGCTTCCGATTTCCTTATGTTTCCTATTTCTGTTATTTCCCTTTCTAGACTAAGAGGCCTACTTATTAGCACTTTACTGTGCATACCTGGATTGTTAGTGAAAGAAGTGTAGTTGTTGTTATTCAATATCTGTTCTAGCTCCCTGAGGATTGCATAGGAGATATGGTCCACTATCAAGATCTGAAGACACTTGTCTCCATCGCATGACATTTATTTAATTAGGCAGATCAAAGTTCAGAATCATATGGAGAGAACTTAAACGTACCCATCACTTAAGGAATTATTTTTTTCCTTTAATTGTGCAGATCGAGGCACAGGAGAGGAAACTTATGTAATGCCCAACGTGTTTTATTTCCAATTTGTATTTCTATCGGCCAGATCAAACTGCATTATCTTCTAGAGAGGGAATCATGCCATACCCATCACGTTTATTTCCAATTCTTTTAAATAAAAAAATTTACTACATCCTTCCTAATTATTTGCTACATACTGACAGATCAAAGTGCAGAATCTTCTAGAGAGAGAACTGGCTCGGACGCCAGCAGTTCGTCAAGAGCGGTCACTCCAGTTGTAGAATTCATGGCAGGAGACGAAGAAAGGGACGAGGAGATGGAAAAAGAGATTGCAGGTCAGATCACTGGAGATAGCTTGATGGACTATGATATTGAGGTTCAGGAGGAAGGGGAGGCCATCGCTGAATATTTGGCTATGATCAAGTCCTCGAGGTAAGTACTACGATGAATTTTAGCATAATAGTCTTGTATATTATATCTTTTCCTATGACATATACATGCATGGTGAGAAATAAATTCTATGTCAAAGAATAATGTACAGATAGGAGGTGAGATCTATCGGAATCAATGATTTAATAGTTTTGAATGTTTGGTTTTTTACTTATGCTGCTAATTTAATAGTTTGATTTTTTAAACAGATACTTGAGCAACATACAATTTACTTTCCACTTATCATGCCGTCAAATAAAGCAATTGAGTTTTACCTTTTCATACTCCAGGAAATTAGACATCCTCCTAAGAACATGTTTCTTGTGAAGTTAACATCACAGTATCCTAATAGAGTCAGGTACTGACCCTTTGGATACCATAGTCTTAGATTTGTAGTTCCTATAAGGTACCTAAAATTTTGCTTTAATAGGTTTACTTTAAGATGTGTGGCGTACTGGGATTGAGGTAAACAAGTGATCATGTCATACCTTTATATTATAGTTCCGGATCGTCCGGGACGTGGACGATGGACGAGACAGGACTAAGATCGTCCCGTCCAATGTCAGGATATTTCAACTTCGTCCAAAATGTCCCGTCCAGGAATTCATCGATTGAAGAAAAAAATCGTCTGCGTCCCAACTTTGCCAGTTTCGTCCCTCCGGAGAAAAACTGTCCCATCCTTTGTCCCGGATGAAAAAAAATCACGTTTGAAACTTTTAATATATTTTTAAAATTGTTTTTGGGAAATATGGAGGAGAGAGAAAGCGGAGGGACATATGTACAATTACTTTTGGGCGGTGTCACTTAGAGCACAAGAAAAAAAGCACGGACTTTGATGCAGAAAATGTCAAGGAATTGATTATGCGATGCCACATAGCAAGATCTCAACTGTCGGAAGCGAATCAGGGCGGATTTTTGTCTATCCCTTACTGTCTATTGTCCGAGATCTTTGGATGGGACGGTTTTTTCGTCCGACGATGGGAAAATTGTCCGGTCCATTCATCCGGGGACAAATTTCTGTCCCGGTTTTTGTCCAATCTTATGGACGGGACAATTTTTTCATCCTGGGATGAAAAACCCATCCCGTCCACGTCCCTGCACTTTACTTTATATGTTTTGTGAACAACATATTCTCCCCGATTATCAAAATTTAGTTCTACTCCAATAGACATTGGAGTAATTTTAGATTTTACTCCTTCCACTTGATCTTTCTTTCCCATTTCTCTGGATAAAAAAATAATCCTAGAGATGTTTGTTTTATCTCGAGACCTAGAAAATAAGTTTTCTCATCAAACTCATTTCAGATTCATTTTTCATGACTTTTGCAAATTCATCAAATAAATATTGAAAATTAGAAGGAAAATAATGTCTGCATAAATCTCAACAACCATCATGTTAAGAGTATATTTCTTGAAAATATATATTATTTTTAATGAATAAAGTAGTACTAACATGTCCTTGCAGATATCTATGATGAAAAATGAAATTACTTTGTTTCTACACCATGATCTAGGACATGTTTTAAATCTTACAAGGCCTTGTTTAGGATTATCCAAGTCCTTAACCCAAGAGGTTGTTCCACATATCTGTCTTTGATTGTTGCATTCTTAAACATCCATTTAGAATAATTTTAAGTCATTTTGACTGGGAAGTGATAGAAGTAATATAAATCCGCCACTTCGAGAAACATGGGCATCTGTTTCCTTCATAATGTATGCATTACTGAACATGCCCCTGAGCTGCCAACCTTGCCTTATTTCTAATAACATGTTCTTCACTAAGCTTGTTTTGTCTGGTCTTGGAACTACTGCCTATGAATTAATTATTTCAAAATTTTGATGTACTTCTTGCATTGAAAGAATCCGATCAGAATGAAGAAGTGATTCATCAACTCTCTTTTATCGATTTTGAGATCTGAATGATTATTGCTTACCTTCAACTACTCCAGATCCTGTTCTGACTTCATCTTCAACATTTCCAATGATAATATCAAGATGATGATTTCTTAAAAACCTCTCTATATGTGGCAGATGGTTTTACTTGATCAGCACCATCTTTATTGATTATATACATTATCCTATTCATTAATATATGGACTATTTACTCTAATTTCACTTTTATTGCAGATCATTTTCTGCTTTTATATTTCTATAAAAGTTTCCCTCCATCCATTTAGCATGAATAGTTCCTTCAAAAATTTGACGTTCTCTAATAAAAAATATAAGCTCTTAAAATTCTAAATATCCCAGAAAGATCCCTTCATCATTACTGGAATCATAATTTCCAGTTTTCTCTCTCCATGGATGAAAATAAAACAACTACACCCAAAAGTTCTAAAATATCTTAGAAAAGGTTTTCCGCTGTTAAGTAGTAGCTCATATGGTTTTTTTCTTAAATCAATATCTTAATAAGGTTCTATAGAATAAGTGACATTAACTGTTTCTACCCAAAATTACACATTAAGCTCATTTTATTCAGCATATTTTATGGAACTTCAATTAACGTTCAATTCCTTCATTCATAGAGTCCATCGGGTGAATCTTAGGTATTTAGAACTAATAATAACATATTCACCATAAAATTCATTGAAAATTTAATTTCAAATATTTTCCATGATCCTTTTTTATCATTTTTATTTATATTATCTCAAAGAAGCATCAAAATTTATGCTCTTGAATCGAGAAAGAAACACAAGTAAATTCTATAAAAATCACTAAAATGTAATTTTCTGCCTAATATATTTATTTGGTTTGGACTGAATAGGTCCATATTTAATAATGTCAAGGTAAAAGATATATATATGTGTGTGTGTGTGTTATATCTTATTAACTTAAATGATTCAATCTTGTTTTTACTTAATCCATGTTTCACATGATCGAATTTTGTTGTCTAAACGTGAACACATACCTTTGGAATATTATGCAACTCCAAAGTCCTAAATCTTTTGTACCTCAAATAACCTATTCATTTGTGCCACAATTCACAATCATAATTATTGTTATTAGATAATAAACATATTTTTTTATTGTTGAATGTCATCAAGATTAATCACATAGATGTTCTTATATCCTCTCCCATTAAATACAAGGTTTTAAGACAGATCATCATATATCTTGCCTATTATATAATGATATTAAAAGATTAATTGATCATCACATGATAGACTAATACTAATTATGACGAAGACCTTCAACAAAAAAATATTTTTAAGAGTCTCATTTCGACCTGGATTTATCTTATTCCATCACAATTTTGGGTGTTTGGTATCATCAAATGTTATCTTTCTGTTAAAAAGGAATGTTAATTTTTTTATCCCATGTCATGTTCTTAGAACCTTGAACATCCATGGTGTGGATACCATATATTGTTTCATACTCATTTCCCTAAAGTAGTTAATTAATTCAAGTTTTTATTTGTAGGTACCCACTTGTACACTACTCTAGGTTTAGGGGTCCAAAACTCATATCATAGAAAGGAGGCCTCATATTCATTCCATACTCATGATGTGAATACTAGTTTATCATTTTTTTGTTCATATTTTGGAGATTTATATTTCTTAAGTGATATTATGATATAACATCTTTAAGTTATTCCAAGAATACATTTAGAACGATAATGATCCTAGGAATACGTTTTTACATAATTAGTGTTCACTGTTGCAGTCTGCTAAACAAGAGTGAATGTTTCTACCGACTCATAACTATGAATATTTTTACTTCTGTCATAGCTGAGTTTCTCATCAACTTCTTGACTGTTATTTCCATGGAATGTATAAACTTTTTTCTTCTTAGTCGTCTTTTTTAGCTGCAGTTGTTTGTTGATTTGATCTTATTAGTGATCATTTTGTCCAATGAAGGGCTATAACCTAGTCCTTTCGGTATTCATGATCTCTTATCATTCATCAACATATTAAATACATTTTTACTTCCTAATAATTTTCATAATTTCCGTCTGAAATTTATGTTATTTTAAAACTAATGTGAGTATTCAAATAATATTTCAATTTTATTAATTTGATATTTTATACAACTAATTTTGGAATTTATTTTAAGAATTTTCAGTTTTATTTCACTTAAACACTCTTCTGAATTCTCAAGAGTCATCTCTATGGTTGGAGTGAGTGTCTAACATCCTCCAATTCCATTGAAGGGCTTTTACTTGGAGGGTCTCTTATTTGTTTTTTGTTTATCTCTCATAATTTTTTGAATCTATCTAAAATTAAAAAAAACATAAAAACATATAATCATTTGAATTATAAAAATAAAAAACACCTAACTTTTCAATCATACACACATTTGGTTTCTCTGCATCACTTTTAAAGTGATGTCCTCTTCTTAGCTAGAATCAATCCATGTTGATTTCATGCGTTCTGTTTATTCTTCTTGTCATAAACCCATTGGGATTCTTTATGTAAGTATTTTGGTCCTTTGCCTTCAACATTGGACATTCGTATATCAAATTACATAGGTTTGTACACTCATAGCATACTTAGTTTCCATTTGTTTTCCTCTTTGTTTCATAATTCACCTTATTAATTTTCTAAAAATCATTGAAATCTATTATTAATCTGAAGTGACTTCTTCAGCTTGAAATGGCATGGAAAATGTCCCCCTTTGATGACGAGTGTACATTTCTTCTACCGTTTTTCATCTCATGCGTAATAAGCGATCCTAGAATCTCTTATGGAGGAGTCATACTCAAATTCTTAAGAGTCTTCTACATATATTACATTTTATTATACAATGACTAGAAGGAGTTGATTGTTCCATTATTTTCCAGCTTCACTTCATTGAAATTATCCAAAGATTTGAGTGATCCATTCACCACCATGCTCCAAAAATCATAAGTCTTTTCTCTAAGCTCATGCTTCCATCCTAAGTTTCCAGATGACATAATTCATGCTAGCTAGCATGGGTGGACATAGGTAGTGATGATCTCCGCCGTATCTGTTCAAATTGCCTCCTTTTATTGGTTGATTTTCTGATTCTACTCTGATACAATTTGTGGGGACAAGTGACCATGAATTAACGTTTTAAATATTCTCTTATATGTCTTACAAATTGATTTATTACAATATTTTATCATTGCTCATGAATCTTTTCATGAGTCTTCTCCTTTAAGGAACCAACCTACTTGGTTCCATAATTCAGACCAAAATTAGTCACTATGCTATGATGATATTTAGTCAAAAGCAAAAACTTGTTCAAGTTACAGATATAATATTGAGTCTTCAACCTCATTTCACAAAACTAGCAGAATATCTCTATAATGGATAAGTCTTCATTTCTTTCCCTGAATTATTATCCAGGAAATCCTCTACCTATTTCTTACTTCCTTGAGGATGTCAACAGGTCTCTAAAGATCCTACGTCACCAGGCCTCCTTGTCACGTCTAGGTAAGTCTTCAGTGATTTATCCTTAAATGTATGTAAAACATTCAGTAGTTACATGTCCCTTAGCCTTATCTTTGATGTCTCAAATATATCTATAAAAATCCCGTGTTCAATTTTGAGTAGAAATGGGGAAGAAAGAAATAAAGGAATCTCATTTGGGGAAAGTTTAGAAAAAAAACCTAATGAGAAAAAGATTAAAGGAACTTGGCGTAGGTAGAAATATTGAGCCAAAGTATGATCTCAGATTGACATCAGGCACACCATTTTACCATAATAAGAAATTGCTTCAATGGAGCATGGGAAGATCCGCTTCTTTCTTGCAGGGCTTCCATTCACCAGCTCAGCCTACATACATGCTCTCCATACCCAGAATATCCATCCAGAACATCACTATCAAACCCAGTGGTTACAAACATAAATGTTTGAAAACAACATTTCCCCACAGTGATACTTTTCCATATTGACGAGCTCTTATTTTTCTGTTCTCCTGATTGCAAACAGAACTTGTCTAAAGTCCATTGATACAATTTTTATGTTCTCATTCATGTTTATTTCATGCATTTTAGATCATAATTAAGCTAATTTTATGTATGTTATCATGAATTTTATATAATTTTATGCATGTCCACTAAATAGTTATTCTTACATTAAAGTTAGTATATGTTGATGTTTCCAATGACTTAAATGGATAGTATATTAAAAAGAATTAATATGGCAAAAAATTCAAGGAAAAAGGTGTGCTAGATAAAGACATACTTAATTTTGAATTTTAGAGAATTTTTTGGATTATATTTGATATTTTCCATGTATTTTTTAGGTTAAAAAATGGGAAAATCAAGGCCCACTAAGGAGGGATGATGTGGAACAACTGGTAGCTCTATTTTCCTATGGAACAAGTCAATTTAGTGCCCTACAAAGAGGGATGATTTGAAACAACTGGTGGCTCTCTTTTCTTGTGGAACACGCCAAATTTGATCCCCACAAGGATGGAATATGTGGCACGCTATGGTGGCTCCCTATTTTGGTGGAACTAAAACAAATGAATGGCTAGAAATGCTCAAAATTCAAATGGCCATAACTGCTGATCCCACGGGTAGTTTTGGCTGAATTTTAGGGGGAGATCCACCCCTTATTTCTCTTTCCATAACCTATGGCTGAGCCTGTAAGTAGATCATGAAATTAGGCTCTTCTTGTACTGCATTTTGTCTCTTTCCATATAGGGGACCTTGTGAAACAAAGGCTTTGAAGAGCCAATTTAGGGTGTTTATTCTTTCTAAAGTGAGTTTCTTCCCTCTCTTGACCTTCTTTCATGTCCACTGCAATATGCCAAGGCACAAGGCGCAACATAGGGGTCCATGAAGGGAGATATATGCTTGGGAGCATCACCCAAGGAAGAGGTAAGTGCAAAACATCTTTCTATTCCCCCATCTTTCTATCCATTCCACATTCTCATATCACTTCACTCTTTATTATAAGTTATTGAACCCTATGAGTAGGGATTGATAGATTATACCATCCATTCCTAATTAGGGTTTTCATAGGAAACCCCTAATTAGGGTTTCTTCATCACATCCACTCATCCCTCTCATACTATCCTTATTCCATGATTCCAATACCATCCTAGTATTTGTTGTAAGTTCATAATTCTTATGAGTAAGAATTAAGAATTCATACATATAAAATATTTAATATAAACAATCATATAAGATTGATTATCTATTCTTTCACACTCTTTCCACCTAATCCACTTTCTCAAATGTTAATTTGCTTTCAAATCAATCTTAATCACTAAGCTTCTCTGTGGTTAGACCCTTACCAATTTACATTGGTGTAAAGTGAATTAGGGTTAATTATAAATTTTATTGCATAAGCCTCAAAATTACTAATCGACTAGGTTAGCCACCTAAATTTCGACTTATCATTCATGCCTAGAATTTCTTGTCACTTTTATTCTTCTCCTAAATACTTAGGAAGTCATAGCTAATGTTCAGAGTTGTTCTGGTTTGATAAAGAAGCACCCCAAGTCTACCAATGATGCCCTGAGTGAACAATAAATGAAACAAAGGAAGTTTGAAGGTTTTTAAATTTAGAAAAATGAAGTAAATTCATTTTGATAAATCAGAAACTAAAACTTTATTTACTGAGATAGAATCCCCATCCATATTTGCATCCAAATTTGAACCCTTTTCTATTTCCCATTTTATTATTTTAATAACAACTTCAATTCTCATAGACTCCAAGTTGGATTTGGTCTTAATCATCAGGGCCATATCAGAATGGTAGCAGCTTAGTTTTATTATGATAGAACTGTTTTTTTTTCTAAAAAATAATGGTTTAGGCTCCTTCCCTTCCACTGTATAGATACACTAACGTTTACTGCAAGCCATCTGTCATAGATTCCCGCATTGCTAGAATTATTTTTCACTGGTCTACAAAATCATATTTATAAGTATAGCATAATATGACACCAAGTCGGAAAGGTCTTTTATTTTGATTTATTCACTAATATGAACTTGGCAATTTTCTGTCATTATTATCCACTTTTTGCTCCATTTTTTATTGACCTGTAAAGTCATGCTATCGTACCTTCATTTTCTCCAGACTAATTCTTGAAATTTTATCCTTTTTCTAGCTTTTCACATAATTATTTAGTCTATCTAGGCAGAGGAAAAAACGTATATTGGTGAAGGCCCCAAGCAGAAACGGAGCTTGGATGCGCTAGCCATCGACACATTAGGGGAATGGTCGCCTGGGTATCCAAGCCTGATATCCTGTTCATTCATCACATTGTTATATCACCAGGAAAAATATCATGAAAATACGGACCCATTTGACGCTCATTGTCACCCTCACTGAACCTACTTGGACCTAGACATGGTCGTTCGGTTCGCTTTGTGCGAATTTGAGCGATTTGTGCGTTCTGTTCGGATTTCCGAAGAGAACAAATTTTAAAATGAACATAAATTTGCACAGACCCCTGTGCAGTTCGCATAGTGCAAATTGTGCAATTTTTTTTTTGTCAGTAAAAAAAAAGAAAACCCTCGTCGGCCTTCCATCTCCTGTCTCTACACTCTCGAGTCTCGAGTCTCGATTCCATCCCCCTTTTCAATTTGAGGGCTTTGTCCTCCCCTTCTTCTCTCTCCGACTCTCGTCCGTCGCTGCTCTCCCAGCTCCCCCTACTCGGCTGCGCCCTCCGTCCCTCGTCGGCCAACGATCTCCCCGTCTACCTTCTCGGCTGCTCATTCCGTTCCTCGTCAGCCATCGCTGTCGGATCTCTCCACGAGGTACGAACACTTCCTCCTCTCCCTCTTCCTCTCCATTCCTATGCCTCTCCCTGTGCATCTTCTTCTTTTTGAGACTTCTCCGTTGTCCCTTCTCTCAATCACTCTTGTTCCCCGCTCTCCTTCTCTCCCTCTTCTTCTCCAATACTCTGTCTCCACCTCTCTGAATCACTCTTCCTCCCCCTCTCCTTCTCCCTCTTCTTCTCCAATTCTCGGTCTCCTCCTCGCTCAATCACTCTTCCTCCCCGCTCTCCTTCTCTCCCTCTTCTTCTCCAATACTCTGTCTCCACCTCTCTGAATCACTCTTCCTCCCCGCTCTCCTTCTCCCTCTTCTTCTCCAATTCTCGGTCTCCTCCTCGCTCAATCACTCTTCCTCCCCGCTCTCCTTCTCTCCCTCTTCTTCTACAATACTCTGTCTCCACCTCTCTGAATCACTCTTCCTCCCCCTCTCCTTCTCCCTCTTCTTCTCCAATTCTCGGTCTCCCCCTCGCTCAATCACTCTTCCTCCCCCTCTCCCTCTCCCTCTCCATTTCCTATGCCTCTCCCTGTCCATCTTCTTCTTTTTTAGACTTCTCTGTTGTCCCTTCTCTGAATCACTCTTCCTCCCCCTCTCCTTCTCTCCCTCTCCCTCGTCAATGTTTTTGGGGGTGTAAAATATTGTCACCTTAATCACTAACTATATAGTACACAAGATTTCTTCTTTGATCCTTTGTCATAATTTTTTTTTTGATAATGATTTTAGCACAGATCTCTACTAGATTAGCTTTTTTCTAGTGATGACAAACATTTCAAGTTATTTACGTCCCATGAGTAAGACTAAAAAATGGATGTGGGTCAAATTTAAGAAACTATCAGGTGCGGAATGTGGGGCAAATATAAAATGTAATAAATTCTCTGCTCCTGCAATGCACTCGACATGATCACTGTTTTGGGGCGGATTCGGCTGAGAAGTGTTGGGAGCATTTCTGAAGTCATCTGGAATTAGAGCTGCGTAGTTTTGGGTAAGTTTTTATTATTGAATCTAATTTTAGTTTGTGCTAATTTGGCTTGGTGTTTCCAAATAATTTCCTTTTCACTACGTTGAATTCACCATTTCTCTATGTCAGCGTATATTCTTGTTTGTCTTGCCGTCTTGCATCCTTTCAATGCTGATGTTTGAGTCTACATAAGAAGGAATGGTTACTATATCCTTGATTAAAATTTCAGAACCATGGTATTTCTGTTAGATCCATGAGGCAATGATCTTTTCGATAAACCAACGTATATGTAGTGTGTTGCGTAAAATTGGATCACATAATGTTTGGTGATGTTTCCGCTGATTTCTCTCTATGTTTGCCTCCCAATTGATTTATGTGTCTTTCTCATAATTTAGGATGATCTTGTAGCATAAGATGCCTAGAACACATCGATCGCATACCTCTGCTTCATCCGAGAGCTCTGCGTCGACAGAGGGGAGTGTTGGCCACGGCCAAAAGAAGAGGAAGAGAAAGAACAAATGTGCTGCCCAGATACACTTCACAAAGGTGGCGCCTAGGGTTTTCACATGCAATTTATGTGCGACTCGGACTAGGGGTCGTGCAGTGAAAATAGAGCAGAACAAGTATAGCTACAGTACGATGCTATGGCGACATTTGTTAAATGTGCACCGTAAAGAGTATAACGAACTGAAGGTTCAAGAAGGGAGCTCTTCCAACCAACCGTCAATGGCGAACATCTTTGATCGACCAAGTACAGAAAAATTGTACTTCACTGGTCGCACGTCGGAGACGACAAAAGAGGAGCTTGTATGGTTCATTTGTCAGTCAGCCGCACCATGGAATATTGTATGCAAGAAATACTTCATACGATTACTGCGATACATCGCACATGAGGAGATTTCGATCCCATCGACAAGGGCTGTGGAGGAAAAAGCTTTCAAGCTTTACACTGAGTTGAAGATTGGTATTCGCGACCGACTAGAGGGTGTCAAAAAAGTGGCCATTACTTTAGATTGTTGGACTTCTGCCAATCGAATCTCATTTTTAGGACTCACCGTTCATTGGATTGATTCAGAATGGAAGATGTGTGAATGTGTCCTCGCTATACGTCAGTTGGAGGGCTCGCATAGTGGGGAGTGCTTGAGCGAGATTGTGTTGGAGGTTCTTGCCGATTTTAAGTTGAGCGCAAAGGTCTGCGTAGTGACGACGGATAATGCGTTGAATAATTCAACAATGATGGCGACATTAGAATGAGAGTTGCGCTCTATGAACGCTCATTTTACAGCAAAGAGACATGCGTTGTGTATTGCGCACGTGATCAACTTAGTTATGCAGGCCAGACTGAAGGCGCTCGATGTCGTGGACGATGGCCTGGAGGCAACCTTCATTGATGAAGTTGACCTCACAAACATTGACAACGTCTTTGATGCGGAGGAGTCGACTACTCAAGTAATTTCCTTAGGTGACGTTGTCCGGCACCTGAGAGAGGTGGTTGTTGCTATAGGAGGATCGTCAAAGAAAGAGGCAAAATATTTTTCCTACTGCCGACAGTTGAATATGTCAAACATGAGGAGGATCTCGATAGATTGCCCTACGAGGTGGAGCTCAACTTTCAAAATGCTCCATGGATGCATTGAGAAGAAATTCGTCGTCGATATGATGATGTCAAACGTGGTTCGCAAACGTTCTTTACTTGACGTAGAGTGGGACCTCATTGAAAAATTTGTCGACTTACTCAAACCACTATAGCACGGTACCTCTGTCGCTATTCGAAGCAAGTCACCGACGTCAAATGAGGGTATAATCATTATTAGGGGTCTGATGAGGCACCTTGAGCGTATTAGAGTGGGAGTTACGGACTCCTCCATGCTTCCTGTTGGACACGCTATGTTCGCCAGGCAAAGGAACGCCTTATCTAATGTATGTTCAGCTATGTGGGCGAAGTTAGAGAAATATGTCTCCTTACTAACACGAAATGAGGCGTTCACTATTGCCTCTCTACTGGACCCATCCATGAAGCTTCGCTTGATTGATCCACATGCGAAGTATGATGTTCTATCTACCGTTCGCAATATCATGGAGTCCCATTCGGTATCCAGGAATGTTGGGAGTCGATCCACCGAATGATCTGCTCTATCAATGACGAGTGATTTCATACAAATGGAGCTAGAAGAACTACTAGATCCCTCTGAACTACCACAAAGAGTTGATCCTATTGAGGAGCTTGACGTATATGCGATGGCCCCCCCAGCTTTTGGCACAGAGGTGTTGCATTGGTGGAGGATGACATGTAACATTAAATTTGCATTTTTCATAGTCCTATTATCTTGCCTCCCTAATTGCATATCTGATTAACTTTACTCTCATAACATGTCAGCTTTCTTGCCCAACATTAGCGTTTGTTGCAAAGGAATTCCTAGCTGTGCAAGCGATGAATGCGGCGTGTGAGCGTCTATTCTCAGAAGGTCGTCGTGTAATCAACTACAGGCGATCAGCCTAGTCAGATGACACATGGACCAATAGAACTTCTAATAAACACTAGTGAATAATAACTATATACATACCCCTGTACTTGTTATGAGAAGTAACATATAAGAATAAATCTTAATATAGCTGTTGTAACAGATTTATTAAGTTAACTTAACAACTATATTATATTACATTATGACTATAAACCACCAAAGTGTTGATAAGTTTCAAGGGAAGAAATATGACTACAATAGATTCCCAGTTGCCTTCTCACCTTCTTCCTTCTCCTCTGATCCTTCCCTCTTTCAAGCAAGAGCAATTATTTACAGTCTACACCGGTTTTAACTGGTATGAACTAACCTAGACTAGGCTAACCAACACAAGGACCACCCACCACCAGCTGTTGCCATCTGGTCCACCCTTGATTGCCAGGTATGTAAAATATGGTGCTTTATTGATTTGCAAATTGCAAAAAAATCATTAAAAATCCCTAAAAATATTATTATTCAAATATTGTCATTTTAAAGTCTAATTAAGTTCTATAAAATTAATACGTGCCATATTTGTCATTTTTGCTGAGACATTATTCAGAAAAATCTATCAAAATACCAAAAATATATATTCTGCTTCTTTTAATTAAAAAAAGGAAAGATCTATGAATTTTTTATGTGACTTTTTTGCATCTATCATTACCAATTTCCTTGAATATAAACTTCTATAATTTTAAAAATCCAACATAAACTGAAATGATGCCTCCCCGTGGATCAAACCCTTTCATGCCGTATATACTTTGAGTTTCAATTTTGTCATTCTTCTTCTAGATAGCATTATTTAGCAGACCCGTGTCTTCTATAGAGGTTTTATTCTCTAGCTAACATTTCATAAGTCTTGAAAGCATGCCTTTCCTATTCAGTTTTGCTTGCCACCAATGGAAATCACATTCCAACTCTATGATAGAATATTTACTACTATTGGTTACCATATGTCTATATAACCCTATTAATTACCATACCATCACTGTGCTGTAACTTTTGGAGCCACTATTTACATGATCCAAACTTGATTACTCCAAGGAATAAATAATTAAAAAATCATCTAAAAACATAGAAAAAGCCAAAGTCATCACCTTTGCAAAGATCATATGTGTGACTTCTTGGTTTCACAAGTGAGTATCTTCAAGCCATTCAAATGGTTGGCATCCAGAAGTATCCAATAAATATTTTGAGCACTGGATGTCTGGTAAAATATAAGTAATTGGGTTAATTATGAGTAATTTACATGTTTTTATGGATGAAAATAATCATATTTGCAAGTTATCAAGCTGATTAAATCCATTTTTAGAGTGATATTCTGAGTCGACACTTTTAGAGTGGACACATGTCACTCTCAGAATTGGCATTCAAGGAGATTGAGGAGATCATGCCAATAATTAAAATAGGAATATTAAGGATTTTCAAATGTCAACAAAAAAATGAGGAAGCGACATTGCCGCTGACATAAAGAGATAATGTCGCGGCAATGTCGCTTCATATCTAATTATCTAGAAAGTTGATTGTACTGAAATTTTGAGGTTGTCTTCCTATTTAATCCCTCTTTCTGTCCATGCCCTTTGATCTAAAAATTGAGAGTGGACATTTGTAAAAATCATCCTTAACTTTGATTCCTACATTTCTGGGCTGATTGAAAGATAATGGGTTTCTAAGATCCATCAATTTTCTGAGAAAACTCAGGGTGGGAATTTGTATAAATCACCATTAAACTTGATTCCTACATTTCTGGGATAATTGAAAGATAATGAGTTTCTGAGATCCATATGGCTCATTTTTGGTGCATTGGAAGGGTGAGAATGGGCAACAAAAAAGAGGGAGAGCTTACTTCCACACAAACTACATTGATCATGGCAAAATGCAAAGATCCACATTGAGCATCAAGATCTTACATTAGTTCTGTTGAGAGAGAACATTAGCTTAGATAAATTTCATCGTCATGTTCTACCATCATATTATGACTTTACACCTTTCAATCATGTCTTACGCATTCCACGTCACTATCTCTTCATCATCTCACTCATCATACCCCTTACATGAACCACTCTTATCTTGTTTTTGTCCATCCCTTTGTGCTCTGACTCGTTCATTTGATATTATCATTATCTAAAATCTACTATAATCATATTAAATTTATGAATAATTATCACCTTCTAACACTTAGATTTTCTTGTCTCCCATATTTTGCATGTATCCCCCCTCATTTCATTAGTCACTATTAAAATAATCTGTAGTTCATGTGGTGACAATACATACTCATAATTAGATAATTTTACTTACGTGAGTAGAAGTTTATGTATTTATTGATTAAATTCAAAGTCACTGACGAATAACTAAAAATTAAAATTTTAGTTTCTCATTCTCCTCCTCTTTACGTGAAATCTTCAGTTGGAAATCTGATTTTCTCTCCATCTAGTCTCTACTAGAAGTAATAGATAGGGCAGAAGAAGAGAAGAAATAGGGCACACTCAAACTGACTAGAATGGGTATCGAATGAAGGTCGCCCCCTATATTTATATTGTTTGATGGTTCTTTCCTTCAAATCCCTCAGAAAATTCTACAAAAGTCCCCAAACTTAGAGTATAACCATCAATATTCAAAACTTAGTGTGTGTGACCCTCTAGGTCTATGTATCAATCGAGTTAATAACTTGAATGGCTTGATAACCTTTATTATAATGACATTATTAATTAATTATATCATTTATATATTAATTAATCAAGGATCTATTTAACCCAGTTTGACCAGTAAATCACAAAGTCGTGGGGTACCAAGATACACCTCGTGGCCTAGAAGATACAAGGAGTATTTTAACTCTCTCATAAAGCCTTTACAATCATCAATTACCCTGTATATGTAGCCACTCATCCGCTCGAAATTATATCTTACTTGATTCAATCTTCTCTAATACTGAGGAGAAATGATCCCATTGTGATCACATAACTGATGGAAATATATGTGGCTGGCAAGTTAATCACACATTACACATCTCGTTCCATGTTCATTAATAGAACATATTCATTATAGTGCACGTGTGATGCTTATAATGAAGTCCATGAACACATGATCAAACTTAGTGAATTATGATGAGATCGTAATACGGAGATCACTAGTCTTTAAGCGTGTGTTATAAACATTCCTATTCGAAGGATACACGAGAAGGACATCTAAGTATCTGGATAGAATAGCACTATCTAGCCTCGCTCATATGATGAATATGGTCGGTCCCGTAGCCATTAGTGTCAAGGCACTAAGTAGAGTTGGTCGTGCAATGCGGTGCAAAAATTTGCACCAAGTGTGCAAATTTTCGGACGTATAAAAGGGCCTGTGCAATGTGCGTTGCGGTTTCGTGCGGAAATTTGCACCGCATAACGCACTTATTCGCACACCGTTGGAGAGGATGGGGGGGGCGCGGTCGTCGGCGATGAGTAGGAAGGCGAAGCCGCCAATGACAGTCGTCAGCGAGTGATGGGGGGGGGGGGCGGGGGGCAGGGAGCGGCGGCGGGGAGGGTAGGGGGGTGCACGGGCTACCAGTGGGGGGCCGGTGGTGGTCGTCAGTGAGAGACGGCGGCGGGGCACCTTCAAAAATCCGCACATTCGCACTGCACCGACCCTTGCGTGGTGTGCGGTGCGATGTGCGATTCATCGCACAATCGCACCGCACAACCGCACGAGCGCGAACCGCTCTCACGGTTTGGACCATCCCTAACACTAAGGCTAGATAGTGGGTGCTCTTTAGTGGAAAGAGTTCACTGAATTGATCCGTACGAGTCCCTGAATGGTATTATACCACACTGTCAATCAGGTTGATTCACGTCACGGTTTTGTAAGTGGTCCTTAGACCTGAGACACCAAAGATGTCTTGTGGACGAACGATTGTACTTTGGTTATGGCCAATGAGTCTCTAATCATGGGATTCTAAACGGTCTAAGGACCACTTACAAAACTGTGTACATCAAGAAGTTCACGAAGACAATTGAGTGGACAAGATGGGATCATCCACCCTCGATATAAGAGGTGAAAACTCAAGGAAGATGATGCAATGAAGTCCTTGGCCAAGGTAGTGAAATATCGGAGAAAAGTTCTCCGATGATTTCCGAATGCATCAGTACTAACTCGGATGACCGATTAGGGTCTGATAGTTGACGATACCCTAAGTCGTCTAAGGAGCATCATGTGGATGAGGGATTATATATACACGGTAACTGATAACGAACAGGTTCCATGAGTGAGTTGATATACACTCCTTTGTATCTTCCAGAGCACGAGGTGTAGCTTGGCACCCCATGGGTTGGAGACTCGACCTATCGATTAGGTTAAATCAATCTGACATTAATTAATCTATATGTTGATATAGTTAATTAATTTGGAAGGCCAATAAAGGTTATTGGGCCACTGGAGTTGTTAACTAGACTGATACATGGGCCTAGAGGGTCACGCGCAAATGGTCTTTTGGACGTCGGAAGATATACTGAAGTTTTGGGGGTTTTATGAAAAACACCCACTTAGTATAAACATGGGAAGGCCCTGAACGAAATTCACCCAGGCCAAAATTGTTCAAGGGCCTTTCCCCTTCTTCTCCCATCTCCCAACACCCCCTCTCCATCCCCAATGCGATCGGGACGATGTAACGACGACGATGAAAAAAGCACGGGGCTCGTCAACGAGAAGGAGGAGATCCAACGTGCCGAGGATCGCGTGGATACGTCTAGAGGCTACACACGTGAGCAGCTCGACTCGTCTCACTCTAGGATTGAAGAAATCACGGATGCGATCTGTGAAAAGGTACATCGTTTAATGATTTTTTGTTGATGTCGTTCGAATTCGTTCAAGTCTTCCACTGCGAATCATTTTTATTTGTTCATCCAGATCTAGGCCTCTAGAGCCCAACAATAATTACCTTCACAGATTTGTTGCTATGTTTGGGCTAGGATGGTTTGGAATCGTCTAATTAGAGACTCATTGGTCATTGTCAAACCACAATTTTCCATAAACAACACATCTTTTGTGTCTACATACTAAGAACCACTTACACAATGAAGGCATGAATCAACGCATTGATGATAGATATAAAACCATTCTGAGATTCATGCCTATCAATTCAGTGAACTCATTTCCCGAAGAGCACCCATCATTTTTGCTTAATGTCTCTACACTAATGACTATGAGTTTGACCCTAATAATCATATGAATAGGACTAGAAATTATTATTCATTCCAAATATTTTGATATCATTCTTAAGTGTCCTTCAAATAGGAATGCCTAGAACATATGTTCAAAGACTAATGGTCTTGATTTATGCTTTCATCATAATTCACTTAGTTATTGCATGTAATCATGGACTTCAATTTTAAGCATCACACATGTATTATAATGAACATATATGGTATCAATGAAAATGGGATGAGAGGTAGAATGTACAATCGGGTTGTACGCCACATATATGAACAAATAATTTGTAGCAAAATCAACCGAGAAACTTTTATATGATATTTTGACAGAACAAATCGTGTAATTTTTTAGCCAATGATTCATAAATAAATAAAAATTTAAAATCCCAAACTCACTCAAATAGGTATGCATGAGCATGATGTTGAGAATGGGTTTAATCCACGTAAAGCAAGAGTTGACTTTAAAAAAAAAACATTTGACTCCATCAAACTAGGTTGAATTAGATGAAAAGGGAGAAAATAATTATGAAAACATTTTTCCAATTAAAATTTAGAACTATTCGAATCCAATTAAGTTGTAAAACATCACAATTCGATTAAAAACCTGAATACAAATCAATGATCAGGTCACCTCATAAGAGTGCTTTAACCAAGTCAACTCATTAATTTGAAAGCCATAAAATTTTCATTTTTATTTTCAGAAAGAGGAAAATTTAAGGATTATCATAATAATAACCCATTGGCTTAAATGGAATTATATTTTTTCAGAAATTAGATAGATAAATAATAATTATAATATAGCTTTGAATTTTTTTGAGATGAGATAATATTAATATTAATTTTTCAAATTAAAGGCTTTGAAACTGACTTGATTAATGACATCCAGTGTGTTGGCAATGATTCTCCTTCCTTTGATGGATTGATGATATTTTTCACCAAGACAAGTGACACTGAGTAAAGAAATGTAAATCACTCTATCCTTGACCAATGAATCATGACTATGTGCTAGATTGATCGATGATTTCTGAGGTCTCTTTCTTATGAAGAGAAAAAAAACTTAAAGAAACTCATATGATCGTCAGAAATCCCGTCATCCATTGTAATTAATAAACTTGGATGGTCAAGATGATGTCATGTGACATCATAGGAGAGGTCAGGTCCCGCATGTCGTGGGGTCCATAGCAGGGTCCAGGTCATGATCATTAGATCATCATCCAATGGCTCACATTCTTCAACATGTACCTGCGTTGAACTTCAAAATAGCAATCCCATATGTAAATATTTAAATTTCATACAGAAATATTTAAAATAGTAATCCCATCCACTTAAGTCCTAAAAGAACTAAACTCAATAAATGTGATTAATTTCAAATGGTTTTACCATGAGAAAGATAAAACATGAATAAAAGCTATAATTAGCCATAAATTAAGGTAAAAAATGACAATGGAATGGCATGATAAACATAAAAATATCATAAAACAATTATAGCATAGTGGACGTGATTAGGCATTTAATATTTCCATTATCATGTCTGGGGAATAAGCTGCATCTTCTGACGTGAATTAATTTCCTTTGATATCCATAGTGGACGATCCCATCTTGACTACACAATCACCTTGGTGTATTTGTTGCTGCATCTAGGCTAAGATGATTTGGAACCTCATGGTTAGACACTCATAGGTCATATTCAAAGTAGAAGTGTGCATCCACTAGGTGTCTTTGGTGTCCTGTAACTAAAGTCCACTTGCATAGCTGTGACATAAATCATCCTAATTCATGTTAGGCATAGAACCATTTTGGGATTCATGTGACACATATCAGTGAACTCTTTCCCTTAAAGAACATCCATGACCAAAAAAGTTTTTTCTTTTCAAATATTTTGATGCCTTTCAAGAGTATCCTTATAATAGAAATATTTAGAACACATATTTAAAGATAACGATCACTAGATAATGATCTCATCATAAGTCATTTAGTCATTTTATGCATTCATGGAATTTAATTATAACCATCCCACATTTTTATAATGACGATATTGTATCAATGAATACCAAACGAGATCTGGCATATGCAATCGGCTTGCATGCACCATATATTTTCATCATTATGTATTCTTTCTGTATTAAAAAAGGGATTTAAGTAATTGCAATCATTTATCTTGGATTCTATTTTTTTTTTTGATTTGAGTGATCCTATCAAAACAATATAGCCGATTAGCTCGAAATGCATGGATAATATGGTGATTCTTACATAATAGGAGAATATCATTCATTTTGACACTATTTCTTATTTTACTTTTATAACATGTATTTACCTAATTAACTGCTTAAAATATAACTACATATATTATAAAATAAAAGCTGTGGTCCCATAGGTATGTCCGTAAATGGAATACGCCATGACCCTGCCCTTTCTTAGATTTGAATCATTCATTTGCCTTCAAGATATCCTAAAACAACATCTTTACATTCTTTTAAAGTTAATTTATTAATTTAAAATTAATCTGCAACAGTTAAATGACCTTAAAAAATCCACAACAAAAAAGAGAAGCCATTGAATGCAGCTCAAGGGTCTGCCACAGGAATCCAGCTAGTGTTCCAGCTCAAGTGTCTTCATTTAATGCATAATTTTAAAGACAATCTTAGGAAAAATCAAATAAGGATTATAATACGACATTAGCTCCAACTGTTTCTGACCTACTCTAGTATAAAATTTAAGCCTCAAGCTTTTGTCTTCAAATTAGTAAAAAAAATTACCATCTTTAAAAAAAAAATTGTATCAAATCTAAGCCAATGAGAGCAGTACACGTGTCACCGCTGTTCACAAGACAGCTCTCTAGAATCAAACTCACGAGAGTAGAACTAGACAAGTATAATTGTCAGTAAAGTCAATAATTATCAGGAGCGGGTTTTCTGTAAAATTATTAAGACTGTCGTTTTTCTCTGCTAAGATCTCTGGGAAGTCAAAAATCCAAAGATGGGAAAGTACCCATTGATCGAAGTGTTCATCTTCGTCGTCGCTTCAATATCTCAAGATTTTGTTCAACAATGGCGATCCATTTGGATGATAAATGTCTGAAACGATGACCGTCAAGAGTGGGAAAAGCTCGGTTTAATTTCTTTTTGAGGTAATTTTCTGCCGCGTTCTTCTCTCTCCGCGTCGAGTCCTCTCTCTAATTTTCTGTTTTTCTTGGGTTGGTGATGCCCAGATGTAGTTTCTAGCTCAATGGCTCAAATGGGATTGATGGGTATGTCAAGAAAGAGACATAAATTGGTCGAGAAAGATTTAGAGAGAGAGAGAGTTGGTTGAGAGATTTGTAGTGAAAGAGATTGAGAGAGACTGGTGATTTAGAGATTTATAGAGAGAGATAGAGATATATTGCTTGAGAAAGACGGTTGACTGAGAGATTTATAGTGAGAGAGAGAGACTGATGGTTAGAGAGAGAAAGGGAATGTGCTTCAAAGGAAAGTGGTCTACTTGTTGTTTTCAAGGGTTTCGATGTCTTCAGGTCTTGCATACTCAATTTTCTATCATTTTCTCTCTGATCAATCTTCTCTATCCCAGACTTGGAAAGAGAGATAGATACAGATAAGAGAAGGGTAGACTGTTATATGGATAGTCATAGAAACCGATAAGATTTATGAATTTTGATGGTGAGAGAGTGATTTTACATCTCTACATCTGTACTTAGTAGATATATAGAGATAGATTTATAAGCATTAGGAGATGAACATATATATAGAGAGATGAACGGTTTCACATCTTTCTACTTCCTGGGTTTTCTCTGTAGGTCTCTGTAGATTAACTTTCTCTCTCTATGTTCTCTCTTATTCAAAATGACTTGTATTCATCTCTCTTAAAATTTGATTTTTAGTCCCTTAACATGGGCTGCTGGCTGCTGCTGCTGATCTTCTTCCACACCCTGCCGTTGACTTTTTCGGAGGAAAGTCAACTCGTTGACATTTCGGTCAACGGGTCTTCTCTTGTGGCAGAGACAGATGATAATTACATTTGTGCCACTCTCGATTGGTGGCCGCCGGAGAAGTGCAACTATAACCAGTGCCCATGGGGGATGGCCTCTGTGTTTAACTTGGTGAGGGTCTTCTCAGCTGTTGGATTACTGCCACGTGGCTGATGAGTTCCTAGCTCTCACTTTTCCTCCGCTGATTCTCAGGATCTGGGGAATGCTCACCTGAGAAAAGCTATTCAGGGTACGTTGACCATTTCTACCAATTTTTATGATATTAAAATTTTTAATAAACCTAAAATGCCAAAAAAATTGCATTGATTTCTCAATCTACTTTTACAGATTTTCGGATTTATGATGAAGTAAACCACCCAACAAAAAAAGTTATCCGTTTCAACCATTTTTTATGATACTGAAGATCCTTTTCACATTCCAGGAAAAAATGTTTCTTTTCATAGATCTATCAATCTACTTGGGTTGGCCACCTTCAAGTTTCTTGATGTACTTATGAAATATCTTTTAAAGATATTGCGATTTGTGATGAAGTAAATCGTCAAATTAGAAAAAGTTCAAATTTATTCTTAAAAACATTTGATGGTTTCATGGGGCTATTTGTGCTGAATACATTTTCAAGCAATGAAGAGAATTTCTACGGGTATACAAGAGTCATATCATTTCATGATTCTCTGGTGATCCCACTGTAGTTTTTGGGCTCACAAGTTATGTTTAAAAAACAGCGTAATGATGGGAACTCGAACATTTGAGGGGTCAAGAAAAGCTGAGACTTCAATTCTTAGTTGTTGGCTGTCTTCTGTAATCAAATGACAGAAATGCCCCTACAAGGTTAACTGAATGAAATATCTTAGATGTGTTGAGGATAAGATTTGTGGTTGGATATTGGGGATAAAATTCCTTTCATCATCAGTCACAGAGTCTGCAGTTACATTCCTGCATGAGTATCAAAATTGTTAACTTTTTTGCAAATCTTGCATTCTGTGTAAGATCTATGTTTAGATTGTTTTTCTATTTATATAAATCACACTGATAGTTAGTAGTGGCGCAGCATTCAACACGGTGAGAATAAGAATAGGCGGCTCTTTGCAAGATCATCTGTTTTATGATGAGCCTGGTTTGGGGGCTCCATGCCGGCCCTTCAGAAAGCAAGC
This sequence comes from Wolffia australiana, assembly GCF_029677425.1. Taxonomy (NCBI): domain Eukaryota; kingdom Viridiplantae; phylum Streptophyta; class Magnoliopsida; order Alismatales; family Araceae; genus Wolffia; species Wolffia australiana. The sequence continues at coordinate 1,146,689 of NC_135849.1, forward strand.
AGGTGGGATGTTTGGATTCTCCAAAGGGTGTTTAACCCGGAAGAGGTGGGATCAGCTCAACCTATTTTTTAAGGAAACCAGGTATGCAGTAGCTTCTCTGAATTTTCTTTATATGATCTTCCTTTTTATGCAAGTGTAAACCTAAAAAGTCTTTGATTATTGACATCAGTTGTTGAAAATAAATTTAGCTTATTTTTCATTTTTTACCGACAATTATTAATTTTCTCCGGGAGACATCCTTAATTTAATGTTATTCTTCGATGAAAAATATTATTTTCTCATGGGAACAAATTTAGCTTATTTTTCCTCGTACATCAAAGTATTATTTTTTCCTGGAGCTTTGTTAGAACACTTCTCGATCTAACAATATAGAAATGAATTCTCAGAAAACTCCTCAACATATAGGTAACGATCTTGTAGCTCCAGTGAGAAAAACAAAATATGATCTCAAAGTCTTGGGATAGGGAAGAAATCGAAGAACAACAGAGAAAGGAAGTAGAGTTACGATCCTAGTGGTAGGGTGGAAGGCTGCCGGCCGGATCGGATGACGACCACTGCTCCAAGGAAAATCTCCTGTTAGAGGCTTCAGCAACTGATTTCTTGATGTCTGGACAATCGTTCATAGCTGTCTTTAACTGCACCTTGCGATGCACATTTCTAGCCTTAATTCAAATTCCCCATGTGTGGATTAATCCACACGTGTGGAGTTATAAACTCTTCTCTTCTTTGTCTAGTAGGTTCTAAGGAGATGTTTATCAAACTTTGACTCTGATGATATGAGATGTCTTTGTATTATTTGGGTTCGTGATCTTTGGTGGTGAGATGTCCACCAATATCTGTTAACCGTAGAGGTTTGAGCAGTCTGATGGTGGTGGGATAAGAACCTTAGCAGGCCTGTTAATGGGCTTGGCCAATGAGGGCCAATCAATCCCCAATCAGGGTCTTTGTCATAGTATGGGGAAATGGGACCATTTTATGGGAAGAAATTTAGCTTATTTTTCCCTTTTTCTCCTTGAATTTTCATTCTCCCTAAGCAGAGATAGGGTTACCTAATTATTTCTGGACTCAGTTGATCTGGGAATGTCGTTGGAAAGATAGATTATATTTTTGATTAAATATTGTTCAGATGCAAGCACTTACCGACAACAATATAAACTATAGCTGAAAGCAAGGCTGCTAATTTTCCTCATTGACAGGATGTTGTTCTACAATAATTAGGATGTACAAGTTTTTTAGAGTTGGTGTGAACTAATATATCTTCTTATTCATTTTTATTAATGTAATTAAAATTGTAAACAAGAAAAGAACAATTCTTCATAGCAAATGAAAGAGATTACAGGGTTTTATAGGAAGCCCTAATGGGCTGACTAGAGAGGGCCCTTAATGGGCTAACAAGAGAGAGAAAATAAAGACATGTAATATTCAGATCAACACTCCCCCTCAAGCTGGAGCGTGGATGTTATCCACACCCAGCTTGGAACAGAGCTCCTCAAACCTAGGGGCATGAAGCCCTTTGGTGAAGATATCTGCAAGCTGTTCAGCGGACGGAACATAAGGCGTGCAAAAATCTCCCGATTCAAGCTTCTCTTTGATGAAATGACGATCGATCTCGATGTGCTTTGTACGGTCATGCTGAACGGGGTCATGAGCAATGCTAATCGCCGATTTGTTGTCGCAGAACAGCTGGACAGGAGAGGGAACTGGACACCGTAGCTCACGAAGAAGCTGGGTAATCCAAAGTGCTTCACACAGACCATGCGCAAGGGCACGGAACTCCGCTTCAGCACTCGATCGAGAGACCACTTTCTGCTTCTTGCTCCTCCAAGTAATCAGATTGCCGCCCAAGAAGGTGCAATACCCAGATGTGGACCGACGATCAACCACAGAGCCGGCATAATTTGCATCAGTGTAGACTTCAAGACGCAGGCCGGTATGGCGACGAAACAATAATCCACGGCCAATGGTGCCCTTCAGGAAACGGAGGAGACGATGAGCAGCATGAAAATGGCTCATGCGAGGAGTCTGCATGAACTGACTCAGAACACCCACTGAATATGCAATGTCCGGGCGAGTGTGGGTGAGATAAAGCAGTTTTCCCACAAGTCTTCTATATGGGCCAGGCTCAGCAAGCTCCTCATCCGCATCGGCACCAAGTCGATGGTTCGCATCAATCGGTGTCGAAGCAGGCTTGGCGTCCTCCTTTCCAAGCTCACAGAGAAGGTCCACCGTATACTTTCTCTGACAAATAAAGATCCCGCTGGAAGAATAGGCCACCTCTATGCCAAGAAAGTACCTCAACGGGCCAAGATGGCAAATAGCAAATTCCGACGAGAGATACATAGCCAGCTCAGTAATGGTCGTCGTATCATCACCCGTAATAATGATGTCATCCACGTACACAAGAAGAATAGCGACTCCCCCTGACGTGGAACGGCGGTAGAAAAGGGTGTGATCACCATTACACTGACGGTATCCACGACGCTGCATAGCCGTCGTGAAACGACCAAACCAGGCACGAGGAGATTGCTTCAAGCCATATAATGCTTTCTTCAGGTGACAGACAACAGACTGCGGAGACGATGGCACTAAGGAAGTGTAGCCAGGAGGTAATGCCATGTACATCTCCTCAGTCAACTCTCCATGCAGAAAAGCATTCTTCACATCATATTGTTGCAAAATCCAGCCCCGATCCGCAGCAAGGGCCAATAAGATCCGCACAGTATTCAGCTTGGCGACGGGAGGAAAGGTCTCCTGATAATCAATGCCATGTTTCTGAGTGAACCCTTGTGCCACAACCCGGGCTTTGTGGCGCTCAATAGAACCGTCAGAATTATGCTTCACAGCATACACCCAACGGCTACCCACGAGATGCTTCCCGGCCGGTAGAGGAACCAGATCCCACGTTTCATTGTGAGCAAGAGCCTGAAGTTCTTCCGCCATGGCCTGACGCCAATGCGGAAATGAAAGGGCAATGTCCACCGTCTTGGAAGGGAAGTGGCATCAAGGGAGGTGAGAAGGGCATGATAAGAGGGTGAGAGGCGATGAGAGGAGATAGATTCCGCCAACGGATAGAGGGGAGAGGAACGGGAAGAGGGCAGCACGGCTAATGAGGAGGTGGCAGGAGGGTGGAGGTTGAGGGAGACGGGGCAGCAGGAGGCGAAGAAGGAAGCCGAGGCTTGCGGCGAGCAAGGGTAATACCGTAGCGTTTTCAGGCGGGCAGCGACGGATAGGAGCGGAGGAATCAAGAAGGTGCAGCAGAAGGTCGAGCGCAGGAGCAGATACTGGAGGAGGCTCCACAGGAGGGACTGAGACGGCGGCCGGAGGCGGGTCGGGAGGCACAATTGCTGGAGGAGCAACAGGCGGAGACACGTCGGGCGGCCGGTGAAGAGGACGAGGACGAGGATGAGGAATTCGAGTGGATCGGAGGAGATGGGGACGATGAGGGTTCAGGAGAAGAGGAGGAATAGTAGGAAGCAATTCATCAAACGTGGCATCTTTGGTGACGATTTAACCGACGAGAGGGTGGATGATAGCATAAATAGCCTTTTTGGGCGGAAGAATAGCCAACAAACACACACTTGATAGCACGGGGATCCAGTTTATCACGACCAAGTTGGTGGTTGGGCGCATAGCATACACATCCAAATACACGAGAAGTAAGATGAGTTCGGAGAGAGAGAGTTGGAAAGGAATGCTGAAGACGGTCAATGGGAGTGGAGTAGTCAAGCACTCGAGATGGAAGGCGATTAAGAAGATGGACGGCGGTGGAGACGGCTTCCCCCCAAAAATACTTGGGCACATGCATATGGAAGAGAAGGCTCCGAGTCATTTCAAAGATGTGACGGAATTTTCTTTCGGCAACGCCATTTTGCTGTGGTGTATAGGGACACGAAGTTTCATGGATAATGCCTTTGTCTTGGAAGAAGGTGCTTAACGTGGTGTTAGCGTAGTCTTTAGCATTGTCGGAGCGGAAGCGACGAATGGATATAGAGAATTGAGTTTGGATAAGGGAGTAAAATTGAGGAATGACACGAGATATCTCCGATTTGTTCTTCAAGAAATATGCCCACGTGAATCGAGTAGCGTCGTCAATAAAGATGCATAACCACCGAGAACCGGAAGTACTGTGAATAGGGGAAGGCCCCCACACGTCGGTGTGAATAAGGGAGAATGGGGTCGAAGAATGAGAAGACGAGATAGGATACGTGGTACGATGATGTTTGGCAATTCGACAAGCAGTACAAACAAAACGGTCCACAGAATGGCCTTGAAAGAGTTTAGGAAAGAGACGATAAAGAGTAGCAAAGAAGGATGGCCGAGACGTCGATGAAGAAGCCACAAACGCCGTGGGAAGCCGAAGGAAACTGCCGCAGCAGCAAAAGCAAGAGAACTCGAACAAGGACGAATAAGATAGAGCCCCTCATGCTCCTCAGCAATGGAAATCGTCCTCCCCGACACCTTATCACGATAAAAACATGAATTAGGAGAGAAGGTAAGGTCTTGTTTCAAGTCGCGAACAAGGCTAGATAGGGAGAGAAGATGATGAGTAAGGCGAGGAACATGAAGAACTTTAGATAGATGCATAGAAGAGGAAAGGGCCACACGACCAATACCCGCCACGGTGAGAAGATCGCCGGAGGCTGTTTTAACTTTGGAGGAGCCAGAAACGGGTGCATAAGTTTGAAAGGCTCGAGGATTTGGGGTCATGTGGGCGGCGGCACCGGAATCAAGAAGCCAAGTGGAAGAGGAAAAAGAATGGCCAGGAGGGGATGTAGGTGTGGGAAGACTGGTGGACATACCTGCGTGGGCCAAGGAGCATGAGCCCACGACTGGAGGATCAAGCAAGCGGCGTAGACGCTCCATCTCTTCCGGAGTGAAGCTAGCGGGCGAGGCACTAGTCGGGAGAAGACCATACAGCATAGGCACTTGACCTGGGGGGGGCACGGACGAGGCGGCTGCAGCAAGGTTGCTCGGTTGTGCGCGTTTCCGTTGAAGCTTGTAGCACGTCTCCTTAGAGTGACCTCGCTTCTTGCAGTAATTGCAAAACAGCGAAGGATCACCCTTTGGAGAATCCTCCGTCCGAGCCGTCGGACCACGTGGCAAAGAGCCGGGTGGTGGAGTCGACGATGGGCGTGCAGACGAAGAGGAATGAGCTAAAAGTGCTGAAGCCGAGTTCTGGGCCTGCTGAAAGCGGGATTCTTCAACCCGCACACTGTGGAGCGCATCCTTGAAGGTAGGACCAGTCTCCCCATGAATAAGCTGAGCCCGTACAACTTCATATTCCGGGTTCAGTCCCATAAGAAACTGGAAAACCCGAAGTTGAAGAGTATATTGGCGGTCCACCGAATGGGGGTCGGGCGGCATGTAGTAGTCAATTTCATTCCACAACGAAATGAGCTCCGTACTGTACTCCATGATAGACCGGTCCCCTTGACGCAGGTTAGCGGCCCGATGTACCAATTCGTACAGAGTCGCAATGTTGTGCTTCTTGGAGTGGCTCTCAAGTGCTGCTTCCCAGACGGCCTGAGCCGACTCTACAGACATGAATTCACCTTTAACACTAGGTGAAATACTGTCCAAGAGCCAACGATGAACTACCCCCTCAACGTCCAGCCAATCATAATACTTGGGATCGGTCCGGCAAGGTCCGTCTTCTAGAAGATGGCGCATGAGACGCCCTTTTAAAGTTATCTGGACGTACTGGCGCCATTGCAGGAGATTGAATCCAGTAAACATACCATCCGGAGGCATCCGAGGCAAAGAGGATGGTCCAGAGGAGGACGACCAATTCCCGGGCTCGAGAGGCACCGCAGATGCATGTGGCGTAGATACCGGCGTCGAGTCTGGCGTGACAGTAGAGGTCTGGGCTTCAACCGGGTTCGTCATGACGAAGCAGAGTAGACCACAGTCAGAAGGCGCCGAACGACGAAGCCGGGACTGCAGGCGCCGACGCCGGGCGCCGGACGGTGGGAGCTGGACGGCGGGTGCCGGACGTCGGGCGCCGGACGTCGGGCGCCGAGACGACGGTCGCTGGACGGGCAAGCGCCGGACGTCGGTCGCCGGGCGGCGCGAGCCGGGCGGCGCGAGCCAGGAGGGCGCGAGCCGAGGCGGCGCGGGCCGGGACGACGGGCGCCGGAGCGGAAGACGCTGGGACGGCGGACGTCAGAACGGCGAGCGCCTGGGAGGCCCGGAGCGAGACGGCGAGAGACCGGAGCGCGAGATCAGGCGGTCGTGAGAACCGCCGAAGATCGGAGCGCAAGGTCGAGCCCAGGAAACCCAGATTAGGGTTAGGGTCAGGGCTCTGATACCATGTAAACAAGAAAAGAACAATTCTTGATAGCAAATGAAAGAGATTACAGGGTTTTATAGGAAGCCCTAATGGGCTGACTAGAGAGGGCCCTTAATGGGCTAACAAGAGAGAGAAAATAAAGACATGTAATACTCAGATCAACAAAAATGAACTATTTATTTTTATTTTTTTATGAGGTTATATAATCTTCTGTTTCCTAGGTTTGTGCGCCAAAATGGACAAGATATATCAGCATGGAGTCACAGCAAGAGAATTTAATTATCTGCAGACAAATATGAAAATTATAAAACTGTTACCAATTTTTATCATCAAGAATAATAAATTAAATGCACGACTATTTGAAGTCCCTGTGAAAATGAGCAGTGGCGGATGTAATATTTCAGGAATCTCTTATTTCAAATTTAAGCATAAATATTCCAAGAACTATATTTATAGGAACGATTATACTTATTAATAATTCAACCAGTTCTCCATAACTCAAGAAAAAAATATTTTCACACACTGAAGAGTGACCTTGTTATTCTCAATATGTTTTTATCTAACTCTTGACTCACATTGCACGTCTTACTTATTTCAGCGCCATTGTCACATTTGGCCTGAATGCTCTTAATGGGAGGCGCCAGACACATGATGGGACATGGGTGGGGCCATGGAACTCCAGCAATGCTCGTGCCTTCATGGAATACACTCTTTCAAAAGGATATGCTGTTGACTCTTGGGAATTTGGTATCTGCTCTCGAATCTTTTTATTGTCTGTTTTAATACATTTTAATAATTTACATTTTTACATTATACCTGAGTATCAGCTCAACATAAACTTTAAAGTGGCTTCAAACTAAATAAGCTTTATCACGTGGTATTGGATTTAATTCATAGCTAAAAAGGAATTTCCTATCATTTTTTACTATTTTGATATTTTTAATTTTTATTTCAGGAAATGAGCTTTCAGGTTCTGGTGTTGGCGCGAGGGTCAAGGCCAACGTGTATGGAAAAGATATGATAGAATTGAAAAAAATCGTGAAGGATTTGTACAGAAAATCCTCCCCGAAACCTTTAATTTTAGCTCCTGGGGGATTCTATGAGCATCAGTGGTATATGGATTTTCTTCATGCATCAGGTCCAGGAGTAGTTGACGTCGTCAGCCATCATATTTATAATCTTGGTGCAGGTTAGTCATTTTCAACATTTATTTATCCAAAGAGAGGCGATTCTGAGTTTTAGCTCAAGAAAATTTATTACTTCTGGGAGGGGCTTGCAGACCTAGAATTGTTGCTTACGGGAAAATTATTCATGTTATTCTCATTCTTGTTTTTGTTGTCTAAGTTAATCGTTATTCAGAAATATTCTTCCTGAAAAATCATGTGTCTAGTTAGAAGTGCAGAATTAAAATTACCTGTGACTTTATAGTCCTATTTTATCCCCTTCAAAACTAGTAATCACGACAATGATGAATTACTAATACTTGAATTCGTAACCATTAGCGATTTTGAAATGAATGTCTTAAGAAGGAAACCTCATCCTGAATGACCATATATTGATTCAGGGCCTCAGTTCATGAAAATTATTTAGTTGGGAAAAGGTAATAAATTCTTATTTTATTCATCTTTGGGCTTTCAGAAACATTCGTCCCAAAAGTTAGTGTCATGCTATGATTGCCAAAACCAAATTTGATTTTCCCTTTGAGTTTACTTAATAAATCTAATTTCATTCCCTTCATTGCTAATTATCACAGTGACGATTAAATAAATAATTCTTTTTAATTTCTAAAGGCAATGATCTCCGAATTAGTGGTAGGATTTTGAATCCTGAGTACTTGAATGGGATTACTGCTACCTTCCAAGATCTCCGGACTTTGACCTGTCAGCACGGGCCTTGGGCTTCCTCCTGGATCAGCGAATCTGGTGGGGCCTACAATAGCGGCGCTCGTCTTGTCTCTGATACCTTCCTAGATAGCTTCTGGTTTGTCTCTCTTTCTCTCTTTACATATATATGTTTATTTCTGTCTTAATGGGTTTATATCTGATACCTTCTTAGTTGTTAGATAACTTCTGGCCTCTCTCTCTCTACAGATATATATTTATTTCTCTGTCTCAATGGTTTTGTATTTGATTCCTACCTTGATAGTTTCTGGCTGTCCCTCCTCCTATCTCGAAAAATATATATTTCTTAATGAGTTTGTATCTAATACCTTCCTATAGCATCTGGTTTGCCTCTCTCCCTCTGTAGAATTTTATATTTCTTTCTATTTCTTGGTGGGTTTGTATCTGATACCTTCCTTGAAAGCTTCTGGTTAGCCTCTCTCCCTCTCTCCAAATATATATTTATTTCTCTATGAGTGGTTTTGTATCTGATACCTTCCAAGATAGCTTCTGGCTTGTCTCTCCACCTATCTCTCTAATCATATTTATTTCTTTCTTGATGGGTTTGTATCTGATAACTTCCTAGATAGCTTCCAGTTAGTCTCTCTCCCTCTCTCTGGAAATATATATTTATTTCTCTACTTAATGTTTGTATCTGATACCTTCCTGTATTGCTTCAGGTTTGTCTCCCTTCCACTCCCTCTAAAAATATATATTTATTTCTGTCTTAATGGGTTTGTATCTGATACCTTCCTAGATTGCTTCTGGTTTGTATCTCTTCCTCTCCATCTAAAAATATATATTTATTTCTGTCTTAATGGTTTTGTATCTGATACCTTCCTAGATTGCTTCTGGTTTGTCTCTCTTCCTCTCCCTCTAAAAACATATATTTATTTCTGTCTTAATGGTTTTGTATCTGATACCTTCCTAGATTACTTCTGGTTTGTCTCTCTTCCTCTCCCTCTAAAAATATATATTTATTTCTGTCTTAATGGTTTTGTATCTGATACCTTCCTAGATTGCTTCTGGTTTGTCTCTCTTCCTCTCCCTCTAAAAATATATATTTATTTCTGTCTTAATGGTTTTGTATCTGATACCTTCCTAGATTGCTTCTGGTTTGTCTCTTCCGCTTCCTTTAAAAATATATATATTTATTTCTGTCTTAATGGATTTCTATCTTTTACCTTTATTTATAGCTTTTGGTCTCTGACTCTCTCTCTCTACACAAACACACACATATCTATATATACTTCCTTAATATATTCGTGATATATTGTTATAATTATAATGCAGGTATTTGGACCAGCTGGGTTTGGCAGCCAAGTACAATACAAAGACCTACTGCAGGCAGAGCTTGATCGGCGGCAATTATGGGCTCCTTGACCTGAAAACCTTCGCCCCGAACCCTGATTACTACGGGTAAGTGAGTTCTAAGTATGATTAAGTTCAATATTTAATCACGCTGGTTACGGGTAAATGATTTTTTTTGGTTTTCCGAAGTGCCCTCTTGTGGCATCGGTTGATGGGGAAGGGCGTTCTTGAGATCAACAAAACGGGGTCGCCCTTCTTGCGGGCCTATGCTCACTGCGCCAAGAACAGGGTATGACGATTTCTCCACTGGATTGAGAATTTTCTATTAATTTCGCTGTGGGCAGATCAACTTAAGCTTTGATGTTCCTTCATGATTTAGAAAACCAGTGTAAGCCCTTAGGTAGCTTGATTTATCTATTATAGGTCTTATTCTTTGTGGGAAATGCTTAATTTTTATCAAAACCCAGATCAAAATTTCTCAAAGAAATGGAATTTCAACTTAACCCATCAAAAACGATGACAGTTCATCTGCTGACAGCTCCCATAATCGCCATCAGAACGAAATTTTTTGTTTTATCCTCTGTTTCATCTCCTGGGCGCATCGCCTTGCCCTTGATCAACCTCAGGTCAACCTGATCTTTGAGGCTCCATCCTAATTTAGAAAAGTCGCGATAGTGCTATGGCAGGTAAATTTATCTACAGGTTTTCATCATTTGTGGTAAATAATCAATCTTTATGAAATCCCATACTGAAATTTCCCTCAAAATCGGATTTTTAACACAACCCATTAAGAAACTATGAACGAAAAATCTATTTTTGTATCCACTGTGGCATGTCCTTGTTCCTAATCAGCATGATCTTTGAGGTTCACCACTGATTTTGAAACGTAGTTTCTACGCATGGGCAGGTTTATTTATCTATTTTGTGGGAAACACCCGATTATTATCAAGATCCCGACCAACATTTCCCAAAATAATCGGACTTTTAATCACAACCCGTTGAGAAACTATGACAATTCCCCATCTGAACAAAATTTCTATTTTTTAATCCACTGCGAAATGTCCTTTCTCCTTAGCAGCATGATCTTTGAGGTTCAGTACTGATTTTGAAACGTAAATTCAACAACGCCTGGGCAGGTTTATTTATCTCTAAATCTTTATTTTTTGGGGGAAAAAACTTGATTTTTTTCAAGACCCAGATCAAAATTTCCCAAAAAAAGCGATTGTTAAACTGATCTTCGATTTTTTTCACTCCAGGCCGGCGTATCCATGCTCTTGATCAACCTCAGCAACAACACCAACTTCATCGTCTCCGTCACCGGGGACAATCCAAGCGACGAGGAAATCGTCTTGGACGGCGGAGTGAGAGAAAGCGCGCTTATAAATAGTCTGAAGATCGCCGTAGCGTGGGTTGGAAAGAAGGCAGGGGAAGAGAGGGACGAGAGAGAGGAATACCATCTCAAGGGAAGAGATGGGAGGGTGAAGAGTAAGAAATTGCTGCTGAATGGTGTTCCTCTGGAGATTACTGGCCGGGGAGATCTTCCGGCTTTGGATCCTGCGATGGTTCCTTCGAAATCGCCGATCCGGGTCTCTCCTTTGTCGATTGTTTTTGCTGTTTTCCCCGATTTGCTTCCCAAAGGTTGTTCTTGAATTTAGAATGTTTTTTCGTCGGATGATGATAAATGTCATTTTTAATGATATGTATCTCTCTCTCTCATTCTCTCTCAATTATAGTATCGGGACGCGGGACGAACGAATTGTTCGTCCCGTCCGAGACCTCCGGACGAATTTCCGGACGAAAATTCGTCCGTCTGAGTACTGGGGACGCTGGACGAACGGTTTTGGACGAAAAAATTACACTACGTTGCGATTACACATTTTTTTTGGAAATTTTGCTATATTTGTTGGAATATTTCACCCTTTTTTTGGTTAATTTAATTGCATGATGTAGTAAATAAAATAAATATGTGAAATGTAGTATACTGAAAATAATTAGAGGTCGGCATAAATTTATATGCTTTAGTCTATCATTTCATTCCTTAGAGATGTTTCCACCACCAAAACAACATGTCTCCAAAACGTTTCAAGTGGAGATTATTCTCCTGCAAGGGACACTTCAACCAACTTCATGTCCGCTACCCTTTTCCCTGAAGATGCTATTACATTTATGCCCATTTGTATACCTTCAGTAGCAACCTTTTAGGGTGGAATTTTATGATACTAATGAAATTTAAAAAATAAAACCACCAGAGTTAAATGAGAACTAAGAATAAAATCACCTCTGTTTATGATTCTGCAAGGGACACTTCCACCACCTTCATGTCCCCTACTTTTTTATGCCTCGGGTGGAGTACGTAAATGAATATGAAAAACTCACACATTTACTTTATCCAAAACAGAAAATTGGTAGCCAGTAACTGAATTGCTTAGAAGCTAGTTGTACTGTGCGAAGAAAACAGATAAGTAATACAACGTCCGGGGTTCGGTCTGGGAGCCGCTTTGTCTCTGCGCAGAGGACGCACCATGCCGACACCGTATCCGCTGCCCGAGATGAACCGTACACCCTCTTCCAAAAAGTAAATGGGCATGTAATTGTGAGATATAAATTAATGTTCAGTGGGAATTCAAGTATTTGACACAATAATTTTGACGCGCACAGTCTGCGAAGAGCAATATATTGTTCATGGGAGCGACGCACATCTCTGACGGTGAACACTGTAGAGTCGAGAAGGATGCAAGTGATGTACAAGGAAGTATTGACAATGTTAAGACGAAGACTGTACTTACAATGACGATGTCTGCCCTGCTTGCATTCGACAACGCGATCCTATCGTGTCTCCCGTTACTCTGCAACATGAAACATGGGGGCTTAATAAAAGAGAAAAATGATTAGGAAAAGAATGAAATAGCTGTAGCATAACCTACCATCGCTGGAGCTCTCATCGTCATCGTCGGAGTCGTCATCGGAGTCGTCGGAGTCCTGCTCCTCCCGACGGAACCAGGTGCGAAGCATCATCAACATTTCAATGCTCTCTGCATCAAGCCTTGATCTTCGGTACGTAGTGATGCCTCGACCAACCGAAAAAATTCGCTCCACCGGTGCGCTGGTTGGACTGACGGCAAGAAATTGACGAGCAATTACCGTCAGATTTGGCAAGTACCGCATACCAACATCCTTCCACCAACTGAGTGGGTTATCTTCCTCCTCGCTGCATGGGATGTTAATATACGTATCCAGCTCTTGCCGTGGCGCTGACCTCGGGCGTTGACGGCTACACGGACGTGTATACTGGCGCTTGGCTGAATATTGCTTCGGCCGTCGATTTAGGGACACCGTGACCCGCTCCGTGTCACTTCCATCTCCTTTCGCAGAAGCCGTAGACTCCAATAGAGTGCCTAGGTAGGAAATCACATTCTGTCTGCACGAAGGATGCACCACATCTAATTTGGAGAAAGGATCTAATGTTGCGGCTGTTGCGATGGTTGTGTTGGCCCAAAGCACCGTTGCATACTGCATCAATTTGTTTCGCATAGCACCACACGCTGATCGTAGGGCATTCCGGCGATCGGCATCCAAAGTTGCCCCCGCATTTTCTGTGGCATGCTCAAGGTGCGTTGAGAGCTCTGCCACTAATGATGTCACTTCAATTATCGGCAATTTCTTCGTCGAGCACACAAAGTCAGTCCCCTGGCATAGTGGCCCAAGGACGCATAGGTATTCGTCTACCATCTCCCAGTCCTCCTGACACAGCCCGTAATCTCTGTTCGGCGTCGAGAGGAACCGCATAGCCAAGTGGTCCAGCACTTCTCTCTTCCCAAGCGCACGCTCTAACATCTTGAAGGTTAAGTTCCAACGCGTGGGGCAGTCGACCTTTATCTTGTTGGAATCGGGCAAGTCAAACATCCTGCACATGTCAACATATTTTTCCATACGCTGCGTCGATCCCTGAATGGCGTTCACAATGGCTCTCACGCGTGAAACGACTTCCCCCAAAGGTGCAACTATCGCCGCCATCTCTTCTTCAACATTTGAGTCTGTCGGGTCTTCCGTGTCCAACGGTGTCACTGGGCGACTATCTCGGACACGTAGTAAATTTGCTGTAGGGGGCTCCGGATTGCGAATTACCTTGAGGCCGGCCTGGACGACGAGGTTCAGGATATGGGCAAAGCACGGTACATGTCGGTCGATCGTGAACTGGGGATTCACTGGCTTCAACTGCTGCCCTATAGAAGCAATCATTGTTTTGTTGTTCGACGCATTGTCCGTGGTGATGGCACATATCTTCGACTCAATGCCGTAATGATATGCCACTTCCACGACGAGCGTCACTAAGTTCGAGCCGCTATCTGATCCCTTTATTTGATGCAACCCTAGAAGAAGTTCGCGTATCTTCCAGTTGTTGTCGACCCAGTGAGCAGTGATCCCTAAAAGGGAGATGTTGTTTTGGGATGTCCAAGCGTCCACCGTAAGTGATACGCTAGAGACCTTCGCAAACATCTCCACCAGCTTCCCTTGGACATTGACGTACATTCGTTCGGCTGTCGCCTTGACCGCATCGGTACCCGGAAGGTCGCCCAACGCCTGTGTCCCATAGAACCACAGCCTTCGGAAGGACTTCTTCTTTACAAGCCGCCAAGGAAGATCATTGTCGCAGATGAACCTAATGAACTCTTCTTTCGTCTGCTCCATAGTGATGCGGCGTAAGTAACACTTACGTGCGAGTATTTCGTAATGTAGAATGGTTCTCTATTTCAGTTTGCGCCCACATATTTCGTCATGAACTCTGCGGTGCGTCTTCTCGAGATGCCGCCAAAAAACATTCGTGCTCTTGTCTTTGTTCCTCCGGATGACCAGCTTGCGGAGGGGGTTCTCAGCTTGACAGAGCGTGCACTGATACTCATCCGGACTAGATTCAACAAAATAATCTAAAACTCTTGATCGATTTCGTCTGTTGCTACGAGTCGATAAGTTATCATCAACCTCGACTGCATTACAATTTGTGGACATCGACGGCGTTGCTTTAGCCGTCGATTTTGTGGTGCTGGCAGAGTTCAATTCCATTGCTCTACCTGAGCAGTTATTGAGACAATATCACTTATAAAAAAGGAAGTATGAATTACATTATGAAGTAAATTCAGTAGTAAAATGCAATCAGTACTGGAGAAGGGCAAGAACATAGAGACGTAACACATAACGAGAGTAGAAGTAACGATAAACATAAAGCATAACATTCAATTCAGTGAAAACTGTGTTTGTCCAACTTATAAGAGAAATACAAAAAAAACAACTAGCCTTCAACTTTTAAAGAAGTAAGCTTGGTTATAAGCATGCGGCAGATGTCACTCGACTAGCCACCCATTCTCGCCGCTTTCCGCCAAGGGGACTTCAGATGTTGGGGCACCGGTGCCAACATTGTCATCGCGGAAAGGTTGGGCTACTATTGCTCGTACGACGCCGATCATATCTGACGAAAAGTTATGGGCTTCCCAAAAGGCTGTATCCGCGAAACAATTTTTTGGTAACTTTTGGGGGGGATCCCGAACCCCAAAAAGGAAGGGACGCAGACAGGACAAAAGCGGCGTGAACTTTCCATGATAAGGGCGTGTTGTCGGGCCGTTCCATGTGGAAGTAGGGTTCTTGGAGACGGAAGACAAAGTCTAGCCGGTAGTGGTTCTGTGGAAGGCTTCGGGTTGTCAATATCGGAATCCAAATCTGAGGAAATGGCGACGATGTCGTCATTGGGGTGGTGGTAGGCAAGCCGTTGGAGGAGCAGTCGGATACTACGGCGCGGAATGGGACGACTACCGTGCATGGCGACCTTGCAGAATAAAACCTGTTTGAACAGCTAAGTAGGAGTGCATATAATGAACAATCTAATTACTACATGTTAGGAAGAATATAAATTGCCATCTACCTAAATGTCTAAGCGTAAGCCACGAGTATAGTTCGGGGACAACGCAAGCGTCTACGTCTAGCGGAGCATTACTCAGAGGATATAAAATTTTATCCACTGGCATGTAATAGAAATAAACAATCTACGAAGTAGCAGGTTGAGGGTGTTACCAACCGGTTTTTAGCTCCACGGACCAAATTTTACTCTTCACCGCAATACCAAACTTGGTTTTCCAACTGTGCGCACAGCTGCTGAAGAAGAAATATAATACAGAACGTAACTGTGTTAAGTCTTAGAGATGGCAACACATTACGGTAACTGTGTTAAGAAGAAAAAGATGGGCACAGACGTTGACAGTGGAGAGCGCTGATGCCGCTTGACACAGTGGAGAGGAGAGCGTGGAGAGTCGAGAGCGCACGATGCCGCCGCCGCGGAGGTCGAGGTGGAGCGGGGAGAGCCGAGAGCGCAGGACGCCGCCGGTGCCGCAGAGGTCGAGGTGGAGGGGGGAGAGCCGAGAGCGCAGGACGCCGCCGCCGCCGGTGAGGTCGAGATGGAGCGGTGAGAGCCTAGAGCGCAGGACGCCGCCGCCGCCGCCGAGGTCGAGGTGGAGCGGGGAGCATTGAGAGCGACGACACCGCCACGAGGGGAGAACGCCGCCGCCGCCGCTGCCGAGGAGGAGAATGGAGAGGGAGGACCGGAGGAGGGGAGAGGGGGGAGGGAGGACCGGAGGAGGGGAGAGGGGACAGGGAGGACCGGAGGAGGCGGAGAGGGGAGGGGGAGGACCGGAGAAGGGGAGAGGGGAGAGGGAGGACCGGAGGAGGCGGAGAGGGGAGGGGGAGGACCGGAGGAGGGGAGAGGGGGGAGGGACGACCGGGGGAGGGGGAGAGGGGACAGGGGGGACCGGAGGAGGGAAGAGGGGAGAGGGAGGACCGAAGGAGGCGGAGAGGGGACAGGGAGGACCGGAGGAGGCGGAGAGGGGAGAGGGACGACCGGAGGAGGGGATAGGGGACAGGGAGGACCGGAGGAGGGGGGAGGGGAGAGGGAGGACCGGAGGAGGCGGAGAGAGGACAGGGAGGACCGGAGGAGGCGGAGAGGGGAGAGGGACGACCGGAGGAGGGGATAGGGGACAGGGAGGACCGGAGGAGGCGGTCACTGGACAGACGGGCCCTTTAGGGCTCCACGAGCGGGAAACCCATGGCGGGCGGGCGGGGAAAAAATGGGTCTGAATTTTTGTCCCGGACGAAGGGACGGACGATTTTTCGTCCGGACGGGACAAAAAACCGTCCTGGACATTCGAGACGGGACGGTTTTTTTCCTCCCGGACGAAAAATCGTCCCGTCCATCGTGCGGGAGGTATTGCGGGACGAAGTTCGGGATGAATTTCGTCCCGAACCGTTTCCGATCCGTCCCGTCCCAGAACTACACTCTCAATTATCTCTACTCTTTCTCTTCTCTCTCAATTCTCTCTACTCTTTATATTCTCTCTCTTTCTCTCAATTATCTCTACTCTTTCTCTTCACTCTCTCTCCTTTCTCTTCTGTTTCTGTCATCTCTCCCCCCCCTCTCTCTCTCTCTTTTCTCTCTCTTCTCTCTCTCTCTTCTTTCTCTTCTCTTTCTCTCATGTCTCTCTCCACTCTCTCCTATATTTATTTTCTTCTCTTCTGCCTCTTCTCTTTCTCTCCAGTCTCTCTTCACTCTCTCCTATATTTCTTCTCTTCTCTCTCTCTCTTCTGCCTCTTCTCTTTCTCTACTGTCTCTCTCTCTCCCCTCTCTCCTATATTTCTTCTCGTCTTTCTCTCTTCTTCTTATTCTTCTTCTCTTTCCCTCCTCTCTTCCTCTCTCAGCTCTCTCTCTCTCTCTTGTCTTTCTCTTCTCTCCCCTCTCTCCCTCTCTCTTCTCTTTATCTTCACTCTCTGTCCTTTCTCTTCTGTTTCTCTCCTCTCTTCCTCTCTCCTCTTTCTCTTCACTCTCTCTCTTCTTCCTCTTCTCTTTCTCCCTCTCTCTTCTCTTTCTCTTCTCTCTATCTTTCTCTTTACTCTTCTGCTTCTCTCCTCTCTCCCTCTCTCTTCTCTCTTCTCTCTCTCTTCACTCTCTCCTTTCTCCTATGTATCTCTCCTCTCTCTCTATCCTCTTTCTCTTCACTCTCTCGCCGTTCTTCCTCTTTGATAGACCCAAAATGTGTCATGCAATCATACATATTTTAAAGTCATTTTGGGATCATTTCATTTTTATTATCTTCAACTTTATTTTACAACAATGCAATTTTAATGTCATTTTCTACATATTTTACAAGCCCAAGTATTCTTAGTAAAAATCTATTTAAAACATTGGTAATTATAATGAGATTATGCTCTATTTAGTATGTCATCTATGTTGTTGCAAGGGTGAAGTCAAAGTTGAAGAAGAAAATAAGGAGAAAAGGAGGAGAGAAGAAAGTTTACGTATATAAAAATAGGTCTGAGCCAGTGTTAGGCCCCTGAATATGTGGCATTCCCTGCCCAGAGGCCTGCGTGCTTATTGGGAGGGCGTGTTCGCGTGAGACTCATGACATTTAAGGACTAAGTCATATTTAGTGCTACACGCACTAAGAGTAGCGATGCCCAACTTGATCTTTCAGGCCATCACCCCCATCAGTGGTGATACACTACGGACGGTGCGCGTGTCTGTTCACGCCAAGGTGGAACGGATCAGGTGAAGTCCGCGCGTACTGGGCATGCGGGCCGACAGGCATGAGCGCGCACGCGCCAAGCGCCGCGCGGGAGCGGGAAGTGTTGCGTGCGGGCACGGGATGCGCAAGCCAGACAGCGTGCCGCTGGTGCAACGTGAGGAGTTGTGCGGAGTGCTGCGCAGCGGCCGTGCAGGCAGTGTGCATATTGTGTGTGGGGCGCGGGGTTGGGGGACATCCCGCCAGGAGACTAAGGCAAGTGGCGCACTAAGAGCGCCTAGGTGGCATGGGGGCGCATAGCGTCCCCGTGGGTAGTGCTGGGCGCGTAGCACCCAGCTTGAGTCGCCGAATGTGACGGCGTCGCGCAGGCTGCGCGTGAAGGTGTCAGCGCAGGTGCTGGTGGCGTGTGTGATCGTCAAGGCAGCGTGTGTGATCGCCACGCCCGTGGGCACGCGACGCTTGGCCCGGGGGCACATGGGTAGCGATAGAGTGGGCGCGCACGTGCGGAGCGCCAGCCTCAAGGCGGAGAGGCGACACTACCGTGGCGTGATGCGCCTCGTCTCATTTGTTTGTATCACCCCTCGTCTTCCCCCATGTAATTGTCCCAACTACGATGTAACCTATTAATGATTTCAATGCTATGACCCTATTCCTCGACGTGGCTCCATCCCCACCATCTCCTCCAACCCCCTTCTATGCGATCTTAAGCAATTGCAAAGACTTTCGCTAGAAGAGATCAAGGCTGCTAAGTGTTCTGATCCAAGCACTGAGGCCGGCACGTGTCAGATTTGAGCAAGAGACCTAGCTCGGGATTTTACCGCGTGACATCCAGGCATAGCAGCGCCCAAGCCAGCACAGGCAGGCAAACGCAGGGTGCTCAAGCCCACTTCCAGCGAGCACGGGGTGGTGCTTGATACAAGCCCAATCGCCCTCGAGGAGCTGAACCGTTTGATCTTCTTAAGTATGAACATATGGTGATATCTACCTTGTTTTATTTGAAGTGGTCTTCTTTATTTTCAGGCTCTCTGATTCCCAATGATGGGTGACACAGACGGGGGGCCACCTGAGTGGGCGAATCACGAAGGAGGAATGTACTGACAAGACAGCTGATGAAGCACTGACGGGACAAAGATGGGTAGACTATAAGAAGGGTCCACAACTGCGATTTAATCGCAGCCGTTGGACAAATTATAAAGGAGATCTGACAGCTAGGGGCAGATCTGTCCATCTCTGCCCCTGGTCGTCAACGCCGTCGCATGATGGCAGTTTTCGGCTGGCAGGAGGGGGGGACCCCCAAGGCATCCGACGGCCTAGGAGGATCCCCAAGGCCACCCCCTCCATCAACAACCCTGGGAGGTCCTTCCCAAGTCGTTAAAGGGGTCCGAAGGCCCCTAATATCAGTATTTTCTTACCATCTTTCTTAGCGGTGGCAGAGATCCCATTTGGCAGCGGCGAGAGCAGGAGGGGCGTGACACCCTTGCGACTGCTCTTGGAGCTCCAAACCACGCCAAAGGAGGTCTGAAGCATCCTAGATTTGCGCCAAGACGTATGAGAAGAGCGTGGAAGACCGCACACCGAAGCTAGGCATTGGCGACCGGCAATGCCATCTTGCTCATCAAATCAAGGTGATTCAGGTTTATTTATGACTCCCATCGGTTGATTTCTATGTGTTCATCTATTCTTGATGCTTGATTTTTATTCACGATTAGAGATTGATCGAGTTTTTTCATACAAATTTGGTGCCACATCCTCTGTGAGGCATTCTAACGAACACCTTTTGTGCTTTCGAATATATCAATCGACTTATCTAAGTTCGTGTTGATTTTCCTAATTAAAAACTTATGAAGAATATATATATCTAAGTAAAAAATATCCCCCTATTTCAACCTCTCTTGGGCATTTTGTCAAACACCCCTCAGGTGTCGACATAATTACCCTTATAACTCCCAATTTTCCACCATAATATATATAAGTATATAAAATAGATGCATTAAACGCCTGTAAAATATATTAATCTGTTATATGAAGCTCTCCACCTATTTAGCTACTTAGTTATATTATATTTAGATAAGAGTTATTCTCTCCCAATTCATCTTAATCTTAAATTCTTAGTATATATAAATACTTCTCTAGATTACTTATCTACACCTAATTAAATAATCTTTCTCTACCAATCCAATTTCTACTTCCAGTCTTCTTTACTCTTATTAAAATAAAATACTTACTCTTATTAAAATACTTACTCTTATTAAGTAACTAAATACCTCTCACATCTTATTATCTTAAAGTCCTTATTCTTCACTATCTAATTAGATCTTAATATTCTTTATTATTATTCCTCCATCCTATCTACGATATAACTTACTAGTAATTAAATAAATATCTTCTCACCTTCTATCAATAGTGTCTTACTAATATATCTACCTTATTGGTCTTGTCTACTACTCCACTACCTATATTACTATCATCCTTAACTATAATATCTAAATCTTACTTCTTTATTATTTCTAATATCTATAAAAATATATATACAATATCTGATATTCTCTCCTATCTAGTTCTCTTATTCACCTAATATTCTCTATACTCACTAACTACTCATTTATTCTTGTACTCATTATCTTTAGTATTATTATTATTGCTTATTAACTATATCTCAATTATTAAATACACCTCTAAAGGCCAAACCCTGTGGAGATGACCTTATTCTAACTATACGTCTAAGTAAGTTTTATATCTTTGATCAAATTTATTTGATTTTAGCCAAATCAAAATTACAACAACATTAAAAATTAACATGTAATTTTCCTTCATCACTCTTCTCTTTCGCTCCTCTCTCTTTCTCTCTCTATTCTCTCTCGTCTTTCTCTTCTCTTTCTCTACTCTCCCCATCTCTCCACTCTCTCTTCTCTTTCTCTTCACTCTCTCTTGCTCTCATTTCTCTTATGTTTCTGTCATCTCTCTCTCTCCTCTTTCTCTTTCTCTTTACTCTCTACTTTCTCTTCTTCTTCTTCTCTTTCTCCCCTCTCTCTTTCTCTCTCTACTATCTCTCCTCTTTTTCTCCTCTTCTCTTTCTTCTTTCTCTCTCTACTATCTCTCCTCTTTTTCTCCTCTTCTCTTTCTTCTTTCTCTTCTGCTTCCCTCCTCTCTCCAATCTCTCTTCTCTCTCCACGCCCTCCTATATTTCTTCTCCTTTCTCTTCACTCTCTCTCCTATCTCACTCCTCTTTCTCTTCACTCTCTCTTCTTCCTCTTCTCTTTTTCTCCTCTCTCTCTCCTCGTTTTCTTCACTCTCTCTCTTCTTCCTCTTCTTTTTCTCTCCTTTAGCTCTCTACTCTCTCCTATATTTCTTCTCTTCTCTCTCGCTTTTTTCTTTCTCTTTCTCTCTCTACTCTCTCTTCTCCCTCTTCTTTTTCTGATGTCGGACGTCGTGTAGGGCGTCGTCCGGCCGGCATCGAATATGATGGTTTGGTACCAAAAATAGATGGTATCGATCTTCGACGATGTCGTCGTCCGACAGGGAAACCCTAACGGGCAATGCAACTATGATGAAATGAGTGGTACACCTAGATGTCGTACGTGCAAGGGCTTACTAGCAGGAGGTGTTGAATCCCGAGCTCAATGGAGTCGCCGTGTGATGGTAGGGTTGACCTCTTGAGCCTTGCGGAGAGGACGAAGATGACTACGGCGCCAAGCAAAATCAATCTGCAGGGGCCCGCACGTGACGGATGGGCGCGGCCCATACCGGTAAGCCACTCAAGTTATTGTAGTTCACACTCAACCTCCTTTCTCACCTATATCTAACCTGAGCGCGGTGGAGGCAATCAGAAGGTATACTGCAGAAAATAATATGACGGGTGGGCAGGGAGACGACGTACCTCGTCGGCTATGGCACGCCGATATTCTCTGTGCTGTTGCGTCTGGCGTGATCGTGGGTGATGTCGGTGGTGAGAAGTGCCGGAGAAGGGACCGGCGAGGTTTGACAGCCTCGGGCTGGAGCGGACAAGTGGGAATTGGCTGAAGAGGGAATGGTGACAATGCAGTGCGCCGATGAGCCAAGTAGGCTCGAAGCAGTTCGATGAACTCTGTCACTCCCGATGGGGGTGTATCGGTGGGGTGGTGCCCATGAGGGAAGACTTCAACAGGCGTTCAAATGCTCAACCGATGATAGCAGGGACCACTGAGGCGGTGAGTAGGCGTTGTTGCCAAAGTGAGGCCTTATTAGAGACACACAACAGAGGCATGCTGGAGGGATTTCCTCTTCGAGATCCCACTCAGGGAATCCACAGCAGAGTAGGAATCTGGCTGAGGAGTGTCACGACTAGCTGTGAGAAGCCCGGACACAATCAGATCCGTAGATTCAGCGTCGCTGGAGTTAGTTGATTACCCTCAGCCCTGGAGCCAATGGTCGATGGTCTCGACTAATAGGGTTGGTGTCCGGGGTGGTGCACAATGACCAATCTACAACCAGACGCATGCCGACCACCAGAGGTCACGAGCCTGACAATGTTGGGCTCAGATTGCCGAGTCACGGTTGAG
The DNA here is from genome assembly GCF_029677425.1 of Wolffia australiana. NCBI lineage: Eukaryota > Viridiplantae > Streptophyta > Magnoliopsida > Alismatales > Araceae > Wolffia > Wolffia australiana. Next base: position 1,169,265 of record NC_135849.1, read on the forward strand.
AGATGTCTGACACTAGTCCTCGTAACCCCGGTCGCAAGAGCTTGAGTCAACGATCCGGACTCTAGATTCAACGACTGTTGACCCTTTCCGCCTGTCTTGGATGAGAGGATTGGCTGGAAGCACCATGGTGTATGTTTGACCCTAGATTCAATGATCGGTAGGTCTTCATCAGGATATATTGGGTGCTCAACTCTCCTATCTAATCCGACAACACAAGTAAACACACAAAGAATTACTGAAAAAAATAAATCAACGACTGTTGTTCCTTTCTACGGTCTTGGATGAGAGGATTGACTAGAAGCACCATGGTGTATGTTTGACCCTAGATTCAATGATTGAGAGGTCTTCATCAGGATAAATTGGGTGCTCAACTTTCCTATCTAATCCGGCAACACAAGTAAACACACAAAGAAATACTGAAAAAAATAAATCAACTTATGAGAGGGTGCAACGGGTGCACCTGATTGCTGGACAACAATGGTTGGTACTTTAAGGAAGACAGTTGACATAATCTAGCTGACGGTTGATCAGGCTGAGTAGTTTGTTGACTGGGTCCAAGTTGATCTGATCTAAGTAGACTGGTTGTATAGTCGGATTAACTGTTTACCAAAGTTGACCCTTGACCAGGTTGGTAGTGGTGACTATATCGACCCTGTTTACTGTTGACTATGTTGACCATGTTGACCATGTTGAACGCCTATTGACTGCTGACTGTGTTGTCAAAGATTGTCTAATGTGAAGAGATGAGGGAGGATGCCTGAGATCAAGAGAATAGAATGGGGTTGGTGGAGAGAGAGAGATAGAGAGAGAGACAAAGACATGAAAAAGAGAGAGAGACAGACAGAGCGAGAGATAGAGATAGAGAGACAGACACAAAGAGAGATATATATAGAGAGAGAGAGCTATACAGAGACACAGAGAGAGATATAGAGAGAGACAGAGACAAAGAGAAATATATACAGAGAGGTAGAGACAGAGACAGAGGGAGATAGAGAGAGATCAAACATGATATGCTTTAGTAGCAATAAGGGTGGTATCCCTCAGCAGTAACAATGTAAAATGCTTCTGGAGTGAAACGCTTGAACAAAGAAAATTATTATTTTTATATAAAAATTCTCCCCCTAAAACAAGCTCAGGTTAGGAATCTTACTGATCCACAGAGAGGAAGAAGGTGGGCATAGAAGGGGAAAAAGATGGCAGCAGAGATTGAAACTCTGACGTCGTCCCTACATGTATGTAAATGTAAGATCATGTGTGGCATGGCGGTTTTATCAGGGTCGACCATTGTGGGCTCCACCCATGGGTTAAGCGTCTGCGATCATGGCTGCACCATCGTAGATTCAGCGATGGCATTGCCATCATTTATACTCCTCTCTCTCTCTCTCTCTCTTCTCTCTCTTCCTTTCTCTCCTCTCCATCTTTTTTCTCCACTCTCTCCTCTTTCTCTTCATTCTCTCTCTTGTTTCTCTCCTCTTGCTCTCCACAATCTCCTATATTTCCTCTATTCTCTCTCTCTCTCTCTCCTTTCTTTCACTTCCTTTCTCTCCTTTCTTTCTTTCTCTCTCCAATCTCTCTCCTCTTCCTCTTCACTCTCTCTCTCTTCGTTCTCTTCTCTTTCCCTGCTCTCTCTCCACTCTCTCCATCACTTATTCTCTACTCTCTCTTCTTCCTCTTCTCTTTCTATCATCTCTCTCTCCACTCTCTCCTACACTTCTTCTCTTCTCTCTCTTCTTTATCTTTTCTTTCTATCATCTCTCTTTCTTTCTCCACTATCTCTCTCCACTTCCTCTTCACTCTCTCTTTTCTTCCCTTATCTTTCTCTCCTCCTGCTCTCCACCCTCTCCTACATTTGTTCTCTTCTCTCTCTCTCTCTCTCTCTTCTTACTCCACTTTCTCCTATAATTTCCCCTGATAGAATAAATAGAGGGGTCACCCTCATGCGATATCCATGTGAGCCAATTTGAGTGCCCACTGTTCCTTTCCTTCCTCTTCCTTGAGTGTCACTTTCAGTGGGGATCGGATGGAGAGTAAATCAGATTTTTGATAATAGAATTCCTGTATAGAAGAGGAGATCCAGAAGACTCAAGATCATGAGGATACATACACTCATGCGCACTTGAGGAACCACAAAATCAAAGATTCGATCAGTGCAAAACTGATGTTTTTATTTTTTCTATGTTTATGGGTTTTAGAACCATTTTTGATTCAATACTCACCTACAAAATCGAGTTCGGATCATGTGGATTGGAGCCTAAAATTCCCAACACATAGTTCAATCCATATTTCAGCCTACTCATCATCTCTCCTTCCACTCTACATTCAGGATTGGTGGAAGTTTTATTTCTCATATTTTCACCATGTCTGGTAAAAGTTATCTCTTGTGATTCTGAGTTATTAATTTTTGCTTCTCATGGATAAACCTAAGTTCAATATTGTTAGTTATAATTTCCACATGAGAATTGTATATGTGTCACATTATATTACAAGATGTAATCTCATCCCTAATAAAGTGATTCATGTGTTTTAATTATGGAATGAATAAATTCAACAAAGCATGTGTGTTGAATAAATGTGTATATGTTCCATCCCAATTGGAATTTATATCGTAATAGGGATAAGACAAAAGGATTAAGTTCCCTAGTCCCTGTAAAACAGGTGTGAAAGTCTTTAATTCATTTACAAACCTATTCTATGTTTTTACTTCTCTAGGAGCTCCCATTTCTCCAGAGACTAAAGAAAATCCTTGTGTGTTGACTCATGAGACTGCACATTAATATCAGATATTTGTGACAGATTATGCTATGCAATTTCTCATCTTATACATTCCTAATATTCTGGTAAAATAATTCATTATTTTTCCTGCAAAATATTTCTCTGTTTCTATATTTTTCTCTGTATTTCTTTGCTTGTTATTTACTACACAATTTTATTTTTATTTATATCATTTTATTTCATACTAGTATTATTCCTAGATCTCTTTGCAACAATCTATCTATGTTTACATCTAAACTTATTAACTACATATCTTTCCACATCTGTCTATATCTTGAACCCACTTTATTATGATATCAAAATGGCAGGAAAGAGATATGGACAGAGGGTATTAATGAGAGAAAATTATAGTACAAAAAGGGAGACATTGAGATAGCAAGAGTCTTGGTGGCATTTTTCTAGAAATATAAAATAATTTTCTATTGTACTTTTTCAACCATATAGATATATTGATATATAAATTGACAAAAAAGCTATACGGAGGTTGCTTTCATGTAAACATCCAATCAGAATCTAGCCATAGATCAAAAAGTTTTATGTCCTCCCCAACATGCAAAACATACCATTTATCAATCAACCCTATCTCTACTACACATTCTTCCTTCATCAATTTAGCTTGGAATATATCTCACCCTATATTTCCATGTCTCATCCAATGTCTTTCTATCATACCCATCTCTTTCTCTCTCTTGTTCTCATGTTCTCAAGGGATCTCAGTGCAGTCATATATATCCATATATATGTGTGTGTGTGTGTAGTAAAGAGATGATAGATAGAATGATGGAGATAGAAAAAAAAAATAAAGAAGTATCATAGGAGGAGAGTTGGTGAGAAGATGTACTAGAAGGACATTACGACAAGTAGATAGTATTTCTTCACAGATATAGGTCAACCAGAAGCTTAAAAAAAAACCAAGAAGAAGAAGAAGAGAAAAAAAACAAAGAAGAGAATAAAATGGTAGAATAGAAAAATAAAGAAGAAGAAGAAGAGAAAAGAAGAAGAAGAAGATAAATTAATAGGCATAAGAGAAGAGACAAGAAGAAGAAGAATATGGAGAAGAAGGGAAGAATATGGAGAAGAATCCTAAACCCTAAACCCTAAACCCTAACCCCTAAACCCTAAACCCTAAACCCTAACCCCTAAACCCTAAACCCTAAACCCTAAACCCTAAATATTTACCAAGCTATTTAGACAAAAAAATGTATGTTAAAAATTGTAGGAGCATCAAATTAATGAAGGAAGTTTGATTACACTAATTGTGCATAAATTTGTGATTTCAGATAATATAAATGATTTTTTACCTTAAAAAAGTTTATACAAGGGTCACAAACTGGAGATTGATGAGAGAATTAAGAAAAAATGTATGTCTGCATAGTTATTCAATACATGTATATCATCGATTCAAAAAGACAAGTGAGATAAAATGGAAAAATTCAAAAATAATGATATCTCTCTCAAACTCTCTTTCACTCCTCTCTCTTAGAGTCTATCTCTCTCCCTCTTTTCTATCTCGTACTCGTCCTCTCGGTCTCTCGATATCTTCTCTCTCTCTCTTTGTCTGTCTATCTCCCTCTTTTCTATCTTGTACTCTCCCTCTCGGTCTCTCATTATCTCCTCTCCTCTCCTCTCTCTCTATCCTCTCTCTCTCTGTATGTCTTTCTCTCCCCATGTCTCTCGCAGTCCTTTTTTTCTCCCTTTTATATTTTTTGTCTCTCTCTCTCTCTCCTTCTTCTCCTTCGCGGTCTCTCTTTCTCTTTCCTCTCTCAATTGTTCTCTTTCTCTACCTTGGTCTCTCTTTCATTCCTCTCTCTCTCTCTTTCTCTTTTTCTCTCCTCTCGTGTTCTCAGTCTCTTTCTCTCCCTTGATCTCTCTTTCATTCCTCTCTCTGTCTATGTCTCTTTTTCTCTCCTCTCGTGCTCTCGGTCTCTTTCTCTCCCTCTTATTTATCTTTCTCTCTCTGTCTCTCTTTCTGACCTTTATCCCAGTATCTATCTTTCCCTTTTCTTTCTCTCCTTTCTCCCAGTCTCTATCTCTCTCCCTTTTGTTTCTCTCTCAGGCTCTCTCTTGGTCTCTCGTTCTCTCTCTCCATCTTCTATCTCTTGGTCTCCCTTTCTCTCTCATGTGCGCTTCTCTCTCGGTCTCCCCTTCTCTCTCACGTGCGCTTCTCTCTCGATCTCCCTTTCTCTCTCACGTGCGCTTCTCTCTCGATCTCCATTTCTCTCTCACGTGCGCTTCTCTCTCGGTTTCCCTTTCTCTCTTTAAATGTGTGTCTCTCTCTCGGTCTCTCTCTCTTGCTTCTCTCTCTTATTCTCTCTCTATCTCCCTCTTATTTTCTATATGTTTTTCATCATTGAAAATTCTTTATTCACCATTATCCATGATGGCCATCCCACCATGTCATCCGACCATGATCTTCCATCACCATCATATCACCCATCACCAGTATTTTGTCACATCAACTGAAACTATGAAACTAGAACTTTATCGATTACCATATTATATGTTTTTTCAATGTCTATATCTTAATAAAAATTATATTAAATTACATGTTGAATTCAATATAAGAACTTTATTTTCCACCACCTAAGAACTAAAAGAAACCCAGAATACATAGACTACTGAATTCCAATAAATTCAAATACTAATTTCATGAGATGGATCAAAAGAAGACATGATGAATAAAATAGTAGGTGCTAAATGACATATTTACTGAAATTATGGAACTTGAGCGTCATATATTACCATATTATATGTTTTTTCAATGTCTATATCTTAATAAAAAATTATATTAAATTAAATATTGAATTCAATATAAAAAATTTATTTTCCACCAACTAAGAACTAAAAGAAACCCAGAATACATAGAATACTGAATTCCAATAAATTCAAATACTATTTTCATGAGATGGATCAAGAGAAGACATGATGAATCAAATCATAGGTGCTAAAGGACATATTTGAGTGAACTGTTTAATGAGTATTAATATTTAAATTTATCATTTAAACATAATTTAACACTTAATTCATGAAATTTTACTAAATTTATTATTGATTATTTATAAGTATTTTTAAAGACTAACCCCATTTGACTCATAGAGTCTTGTGGAATGAATCTCGCATTTGAGGGTTATTGGGATGAGGAAAAGGGATCCAAGAAGGCACAACCACATTCAGAGCTCCAGGAGTAGCCGGAGTTCAGCTTGCATGACTTTAATCAGCCCTTAATGAGCCTTTAATCTCATTAGGGCCAAATCTTCAAAAAAAAGCAAGCCAAGCGACCATAATGAGGGGAAATCAGAGCACTCCAACCTTATTGGAGGACGCCTCTTCACCAGGATTGAGTTTGTAGAAAAGATCTGGACCATTCAAGACCTTTGGAGATCCAAGGGTCATCATTTCCCTATCTTCCCTACATAAACCCATCACAAGCAATTGTAATACTCACTCTTGTTTCTATCTAAAACCAAGATTTAGTGGCATGTGTGGAATTTTTCTTGAGTCCTCTTACCTTTAGTGAGAGTTGGGTAGTGCAGGGCGTTCAAGAGCAAGAGCTGCTGGAGAAGTGGAAGAGTCTTGATCACCTAGGGCCTTGGTTGGTGTGATAAAGAGGTTTGATCATTGTTTCTTCCCCTCATCCCTATCTGTTCACCTTTGTTTGCAGGTTAGTATTGGAGCAACTAGTCAACATCCAGACTGTTCCTATGCCTCCAACATCTAGATGGTTAAATTTATTTTAAATTTAAAATAATTCGAAAAAAATCCTAATTTTTTTCCAAAAATCATACTTTATCTAATGTTTCCTTTCAGGATTAATTTTAATATAGATAAAATTTATTAATTATAATTTTAGTAAATCTAGTTACTTTGCTTTATAGGTATATAAGTACAACTCTACCAAAAAATATTTTAAACTTACTTTGCTCTTGGAGGATCGACCCTTGCTCTCCCTACACTAGTAAGTTTATAAATATTGTTGTTTTAATTCAGATTATCTAATTGACTATAATAAGTAATTATTTTATCACTAATACGCCCCAAAAATTGAGTTATCAAGACATTAAAAATTTTGAATAAAGAAAATCTTTTAATGAGTTGGACACGTTTATAAAAGTGGTGTTGAATTAAAATTGATGTGGTTCTATAAAATTAAGAAGAAAAATTTAATGCTAACTAATTAATTAAATAACTGTAAATACTTTAAAACTTAAAAATTATCCTGAAATATATATTTTAAAACCATACTTAAATAATATATATGTATTATCTTAGAAAATTAGAAATACATATAGCAATATAAGGGAATGGGATATAGTCAACTAAGGTGTGACATAATATTTTGATACAAGCATAATACGCTCCCTAGTCCTGTCTTGGGTTCGTTTTTCCTGGAGAATTATTTGCTCCATTTTACCTATCAAGACTATAGGAAAAAGACATGAACTAAAAAATGGGAAACTACAAAAAAAACTAATGTCAGATGATTAGCACGTGTGAATTTTCAATGCAATCTCTTTCTGCCACATAGATTTTCATATTTTATGAAAGTCCCTTAAATATCATATATGACCTGAAAGAACCACAATCATCCAAGTTCTTTATGTATTTTTAGGTGGTGTGAGGCCTTTGTTGAATTTTACCATGGCCTTATTACTTAAAAAATTATCTATATTTTTCTCAATTACTTTTGGGTAGTCATAGACTTTTGATCATTTCTGTATTATTTATCTGTGTCTTATAAGGTATCAAAAACTTCAAGAACAAACGTGGGCCATTGCGCAGGAATTCTGCTCAGTTATATCTCTCTCCAAGTTTGATCTACCCTATATTACATGTAATCATCATACATGTATATTCCCGTCAAACATCTTAACCAGATTTTTTCCTCACATCATCACCAAACCCATCCCCCATCTTGCTGCAGAAACTTCAACAATGGTTCGATGCAAAAGTTTCTCCTCTTTTACACAAGGACTTTAGGGAATAATTCAGATCGCGTCATATGTATACGATCAAAAGTAATATATTTTCATGTTTTAAGGGATAAACCATGTTTTTGCGAGGATATATGGTCAAAACACATGTCCAAAAAAGCTCCAAATTTCTTCATGTGGGCTCCAGATCTTGTAGTCCCACTTCACCTCATCCTCCTACCCTCTCACATTGATGACAGAAACTTGAGTGAAAATCTGCAACTGGCTTTGCTCCTCTCTCACAAGGATCAAAGGAAATGACTTAAAATGCAGCACACATATTTCACTCCAGAATATTATTAACTCAATTAATATTACATTATTCCTTACTTTTAAACAGATGAAATTTTACACGTCCAAGAAAGTTTCAAGTTTTTTTCATGTGGGTTTTAGATCCTGGAACATGGTGTCCCACCTCATCTTATCCGCAATACCATTCCCACCACTGGCTTTGATCATCTTCCTCCCATTCTGGAAAGCAGAAACCTTGACGCAGCCCCACTTTGTGGTGGCCCCGCCCATTCCACAGCTGGCAAGAGAACAAAAAACCGATAGAAAAGATAATTAGATTGATAGTTGGATACATCGATAAGAAAAATTATACATATTTATGTTTATATAGATGTATGAATGGACTTGTATATGTATATATAGTTAGGTAGATGTTTCAAAAATAGAGAGAGAGGGAGATTCAGAGCTAGAGACTTAATTAGAGAAAAATATTGACACATATATAAATAAACTGTTGATGGATGGGTTTATAGACAGACAGATATATGGGTAGTCACATGTAGGACGATATATATATATATATATATATATCTATATAAATGGGTAGTCATATATAGGAAGATAGATAGATAAATAAAAACATTGATACATAGATAGGTTTATAGAAAGATACATAGATGGGTAGTTAGATATGTACATATATATACATATATACAGATATGTTTTTGGAAAGATAGATAGATGGTTAGTAAGATAGATTCATAGACAGACAGATTTAAAAAAAAATAAATGGATGGGTACTAAGATAGGTACATAGATAGATAGACAGAGACAGATAGATTTAGACAAAGCTAGATTGATGTATGGTTAGATAGGTACATAGACAAACAGATTTATAGAAAGATAGATAGATGGTTAGTTAGATCGGTTCAACGATGGATAGACAGATAGATTTAAAGAAAAGCAGTTTGATGGATAGTTAGATTGGTTCATAGGTAGGAAGATAGATAGATAGGTAGATAGATAGATAGATAGATAGATAGATAGAGAGAGAGAGACAAAGAGAGGGAGAGAGAGAGAAAGAGAAAGAGAGATAGACAGAGAGAGAGAGAGACAAAGAGAGAGACAAAGTGAAAGAGAGAGAATGAGAAGGAGAGAGAGAAAGAGAGAGAGAAGGAGAGAGAGAGACAAAGAGAAAGACAAATTGAAAGAGAGAGAATGAGAAGGAGAGAGAGAGAAGGTTAGAGAGATAGACAGAGAGAGAAGGAGAGAGAGAGAAAGAAAGGGAGAGAGAAATAGACAAAGCGAGAGACAAAGAGAGAGAGAATGAGAAAGAGAAAGATAGAGGGAGAGAAAGAGAACGAGAGATAGAGAGACAAAGAGAGAGAGAGAATGAGAAAGAGAGAATGAGAGAGAGAGAAAACGAGAGAAAGAGATACAAAGGGAGAGAAAGAAAGAGAGAGAGAAATAGAGAAAGAGAGAGAGAGAGAGAACGAGAGAAAGAGAGACAACGGGAGAGAAAGAGAGAGAGAGAGAGAGAGAAATAGAGAGAGAGAGAGAGAGAGAGAGAGAGAGAGAGAGAGAGAGAGAGAGAAAGAGAGAGATTGACAGCCAGTCCGGCAGATGGATTTCAAGTCCCACCTCACGGTATCCCCAAACCCGCCCCCACCACCCTTGATCATCTTCTTCCCACTCTGCAAAGCGCCAACCTTGACGCAGCCCCACGTCCAGGCGGCGCCTCCAATTGCACGAAAACGCCGAGCGAGACGGCGACGGGCGTTGCCAGCGGAGGCGAAAACGGAGGGGAAGCGCCGACGTTGGGCGAGCTTGAGAATCTCGAGACGGTGCTTGGCGAGGGTGATGCCCATGCTGAGAAGGAAGTCGTGGTCGAAGTGGGGGATGTCGTCTTCGTCGAGCTCGTTCTCCGCGAAAAGAAGCCCGTAGCGGTACGCCGCTGACGGCTCGAGCGCTGTTTTTGACAGCCACTCCGCCCACTTCACCGCTCTTGTTTTCTCTCCTCCTCGCGCACGGATGGCTACGAGTGACGTGATCGGTGCGGCCATCACACAGAGAGAGAGAGAGGGAGAGAGAGAGAGAAAGAGAGGAAATGAGGTACAGAGGCGAGAGAACGCGGGAATTTAAGGGAAGGAGAAAGAGAGAAAGACGGGGGCAGAGAGAGAGGGAGAAAGACAGGGGTAGAGAGAGGAGAGAAAGAAGATAGATGAAGAGGAAGTAATGAGGTACAGTGGTGGAGAACGAGAGAACTTCAGGGAGGAGAGAGAGAGAGAGAAAGACAGGGGTAGAGAGAGGCGGGAAAGAGAAGATAGATGAAGAGGAAGGAATGAGGTACAGTGGTGGAGAACGAGAGAATTCAGGCGAGGAAAGAGAGAGAAAGAAAAGGAAAGATAGAGAGGGAGAGAGAGAGAAGAGAGATGAAGAGGAAGAGATGAGATACTATGGTGGAGAACGAGAGAATTTCTGGCGAGGAGAGAGAGAGGAGGGAGAGAGAAGAGAGATGAAGAGGAAGAAATGAGGTACAGTGGTGGAGAACGAGAGAATTTCAGGCGTGGGGAGACAGAGAGAAAGATGGGGAGAGAGAGACGGAGACATAGAAAGACAGGGATAGAGAGAGAGACTGAGAGAGAAGAGAGGTAAAGAGGAAGAAATGAGATAGAGCGGTGGAGAATGAGGGAATTTCTGGCGAGGAGAGAGAGAAAGACAGAGAGAGTGAGGGAGACAGAAGAGAGATGAGGAAGAAATGAGGTACAGTTGTGGAGAATGAGACAATTTCAGGCAAGGAGAGAGAGAGAGAAAGACAGGGGTAGAGAGAGGGAGAGAGAGAGAAAGAGAGATGAAGAGGACAAAATGAAGAACAGTGGTGGAGAACGAGGGAATTTAAGGTGAGGTGAAAGAGAGGGGAAGACAGAGGTGAAAGAACGAAATATAGTGATGAGAGGAGGGAATTTCAGGAGAGGTAAAATAAAGAGAGAGACAGATAGCACAAGTAGAAGAACATGAAGAAGATGAAGAAGGGAGAGAATTTAAGGGGTTGGGGAAAGAGACGTAGAGGAGATAAGAAATATGAAGAGGAAGACGAAGAGATATTTAGTGTAAAGGAGAGGTAGAAATAGAAAGAGAGAAATAGAGGACGAGATGAAAGGGAGAGAAATCTAGAGAGAGAGAGAGAGAGAGGAAGCGGAAGTAGACGATAATGAGGTGATAAGGACGACAGGTATAGTTGTGGCAAAGAGAAGAGAAGGAGAAAGAGACGAAGTAAATTGGCGTCGCATGAAATAACTCGAGGGGTTTCTCAAATAGTAAGGGAAAAGTTCTAGAAAAAAAAAGGGAAAGAGACGAAGCGGATATGAGATAGCAGAGGCGAGAGGGTTTTATTTAGACATATATATATATATATAAACAGACAGTGATAACAGACAGAGAGAGTTTTCTACAGCCAGAGAAGATAGAGAGAGAGATAAGAGAGAGCTGTAGACAGGGAGAGAGAGGTATAGACAGAGAGAAAGTCCTAGCCAGAGAGAGATAAGAGATAGTTGTAGACAGAGAGAGATGAGAGAGAGAGAGATGTACAGACAGAGAGAGTCATAGCCAGAGAGAGGTATAGACAGAGAGAGATAAGAGACAGGTATAGACAGAGAGAGAGTCATAGCCAGAGAGAGATAAGGGAGAGGTATAGACAGAGAGAGAGTCACAGCCAGAGAGAGATAAGGGAGAGGTATAGACAGAGAGAGAGTCACAGCCAGAGAGAGATAAGAGAGAGGTATAGACAGAGAGAGAGTCATAGCCAGAGAGAGATAAGAGAGATATATAGACAGAGAGACATAAGAGAGAGTTATAGACATAGAGAGCGACGTATAGACAGAGGGATAAGAGAGAGAGTTATAGACAAAGAGGGATAAGAGAGAGAGTTATAGACAAAGAGGGATAAGAGAGAGAGTGATAGACAGAGAGGGATAAGAGAGAGAGTTATGGACAGAGAGGGATAAGAGAGAGAGTTATAGACAGAGAGGGATAAGAGAGAGAGAGAGTTATAGACAGAGGGGGATAAGAGAGAGAGAGTTATAGACAGAGAGATATAAGAGAGAGAGAGAGAGAGTTATAGACAGAGAGAGATAAGAGAGAGAGAGTTATAGACAGAGAGAGATAAGAGAGAGAGAGTTATAGACAGAGAGAAGTAAGAGAGAGAGAGAGAGTTGTAGACAGAGAGAAGTAAGAGAGAGAGAGTTATAGACAGAGAGAACTAAGAGAGAGTTATAGACAGAGAGATATAAGAGAGAGAGTTATAGACAGAGAGAGAGAGAAATGTATAGACACAGAGAAATAAGAGAGAGAGAGAGAGAGAGTTATAGACATAGAGAGACAATAGAGAGAGAATTATAGACGGAGAGAAATAAGAGAGAGACAGAGAGTTATAGACAGAGAGACACAAGAGAGAGAGTTATAGACGGAGAGAAATAAGAGAGAGAGAGAGAGAGAGAGAGTTATAGACAGAGAGAAATAAGAGAGAGAGAGAGAGAGAGTTATAGACAGAGAGAGATAAGAGAGAGAGTTATAGACTCAGAGAAATAAGAGAGAGAGACAGTTATAGACAGAGAAATAAGAGAGAGAGTTATAGACGGAGAGATATAAGAGAGAGAGAGTCATAGACAGAGAGATAAGAGAGAGAGAGAGAGAGAGAGAGATAGACAGAGAGAGAGAAATTTATAGACAGAGAGAAATAAGAGAGAGAGTTACAGACAGAGAGAAATAAGAGAGAGAGAGAGAGACAGTTATAAACAGAGAGAGATAAGAGAGAGTTATAGATACAGAGAAATAAGAGAGAGAGAGAGAGAGAGAGAGAGAGTTATAGACAGATAGAAATAAGAGAGAGAGTTATAGACAGAGAGAGAGAAGAGAGAGAGAGAGAGAGAGAGAGAGAGAGAGAGAGAGAGAGAGAAGAGAGAGAGAGAGAGAGAGAGAGAGTTATAGACAGAGAGAGATAAGAGAGAGAGAGAGAGTTATACACACAGAGAGAGAGTTATAGACAGAGAGAGATAAGAGAGAGAGAGAGTTATAGACACAGAGAGAGAGTTATAGACAGAGAGAGACAAGAGAGAGAGAGAGAGAGAGAGATTATAACGAGAGAGATAAGAGAGAGAGTTATAGACAGAGAGAGATAAGAGAGAGAGTTATAGACAGAGAGAGATAAGAGAGAGAGTTATAGACAGAGAGAGATAAGAGAGAGTTATAGACAGAGAGAGATAAGAGAGAGAGTTATAGACAGGGAGAGATAAGAGAGAGTTATAGACAGAGAGAGATAAGAGAGAGAGTTATAGACAGAGAGAGATAAGAGAGAGAGTTATAGACAGAGAGAGATAAGAGAGAGTTATAGACAGAGAGAGATAAGAGAGAGAGTTATAGACAGAGAGAGATAAGAGAGAGAGTTATAGACAGAGAGAGATAAGAGAGAGAGTTATAGACAGAGAGAGATAAGAGAGAGTTATAGACAGAGAGAGATAAGAGAGAGTTATAGACAGTGAGAGATAAGAGAGAGTTATAGACAGAGAGAGATAAGAGAGAGTTATAGACAGAGAGAGAAGAGAGAGAGTTATAGACAGAAAGAGAAGAGAGAGAGTTATAGTCAGAAAGAGAAGAGAGAGAGTTATAGTCAGAAAGAAGAGAGAGAGAGAGATAGTTATAGACAGAAAAAGAGAAAAGAGAGAGAGAGAGAGAGAGAGAGAGAGTTATAGACAGAAAAAGAGAAAAGAGAGAGAGAGAGAGAGAGAGAGAGAGAGAGAGATAGTTTTAGATCGTGAGAGAAAAGAGAGTTATAGACAGACAGAGAAAAGATATATCTATATAGATAGAGAGAAAGAAGAGAGAGAGAGAGGGAGAGAGAGGAAATTGTACGGTAACTTCGGCTTGAATGGAACCACGGGGAACTGCAAGTCTGTTACTCAAACCTCACGGAGTCTCTCTCTCTATCTCTTTTTTTTTTTTACTCTCTTTCACTCTCACTCTCTATCGCTTACTTTCTCATACTCTCTCTCTATCTCTTACTTTCTCATACTCTCTCTCTATCTCTTACTCTCTCTCTCTATCTCTTACTCTCGCTCCCTCTCCCCCTCTCTATCTCTCCTAGTCTGTTTCTACTAATATCTCCCTTGTTCCGTTACTCCTACTTCATTCACAGCCCACCGTCGCTGAGTTAAATGATCCGACCTATGAACTGTGCTCCCCTCACTTCATTGACATCTGACCTCTCTCTCTCTTTCTCTCTTCTCTTCTCTTTCTCTCTCTCCTTCCCTCTCTCTTTCTCTCTGTCTCTCCCCCTCTCTCTCTCCTCCCGCTCTCTATCTGTCTTTCTCTCTCTTTTTCTCTGTCTCTCCCTCCACTCTCTCCTCTCTTTTTGTCTCTCTCTCTCTGTCTCTCCCTCCACTCTCAATCTCTCTCTCTTCTCTCTATCTCTCTCACACACTTTCTCGCTCTCTTCTCTCTCTCTCTCTCCTTCCCTCTCTCTCTATCTCTCTCTCGTCTCTCTCTCTCCTCACTCTCTCTCTGTCTTTCCCTCCCACTATCTATCTCTCTCTCGTTTCTCTCATCTCGTCTCTCACTCTCTTCTCTCTCTTCTCTCAATCTCTCTCTCTCCTCACTCTCTCTTTCTTTGTCTCTCTTCTCGTCTCTCTCTCCTCACTCTCTCTCTTTCTTTCTCTCTCTTCTCGTCTCTCACTCTCTCGCTCTCTCCCTCTTCTCATCTCTCTCTTTCTCTCTCTAATCTCTCAAGCCTGCGGTGGTCGAAATTTAGTGATGTAATATTGTTCGATCAAACATCTCTACTCGTTTAGAGAAAGGATGATTCGGTTGCACTTCTCTTTGTCTCGCATCGCCATCTTTGTAGCATTGAATACTCAAATCACGCCAAAAATAGAAACTTTATTTTCATTTTCAAATTCACATTACAGTGGGCCATGACGTGACAGTCTTCTGGTTTTATAGATATCCACATGGGAAAATCAGTATCTTTCTTGTCGCTTCTAATCTCGTGATCTTCTTAATTTTTATAAACAGTAAACCTTTCAAATTGAAAATAAATACCATCTGTGAATTCCAAATGGTCTAACTTTTTGGCTTGAGATTTAAGTAAACAAACTGAATAATCTTGGTTCCCAGATCTTTCATGGTGTTTAATTTAAATATGACAAGTATATCCTTTAAAACTGAAAATAAATGCCAGCTGCGAATTCCAAATTGTCTGATTTTTTGGCTTGAGATTTAACTAAACAAAGTGAATAATCTTGGTTCCCAGGTCTTTCATGGTGTTTGATTTAAACGTGACAAGTATATCCTTTGAAACTGAAAATAAATGCCAGCTGTGAATGCCGAATGAATGACTATTTTTTGTCTTGAGATTAACTAAACTTAGTGAATAATCTTGGGTCCCCAGCTTTTCATACTGTTTGATTTGTCCTAATATGAGAAAGTGGCATTTGTTAAAATGAGTGTTAACTAAAAAATAGTTATATGCTCTAATGACTTTAACGGTTGTTCTTCCAAAATATGATTTTGAAACTTTTAATCCTTTCAAGATTAACCATATATATTGTTTCAATCACTTATTATTGCAAGATATATTTCTCTTATCATATCATATCATTAAAAAGTACAGAGACTTAATTGTAGCATTATAATAAAATTAAAATTAACTTCTGTGTGTAACTTCTGAGTGGAAAACGAGTTAGAAATTGTCTATCTCGATGGAAATTAGATTATCAGAGAAATCGTTTCTATAAAAATTAATGAAATGGATGGAGCCGTCTTTTGACTAAAAAAATACCTTTGAGAATGTGTTTCATCCAGATCGATTTTTGAAGCTGCTTTCACGGTCAATGGAACTCTGAAACAAAACCAAAATATAAGAAGAAAAGGTAATTGGTTTGAAAAAAATTTAGTAGTGGTTGGGGATGGGGATTGATTATAGTTTCTTAAGTAAATAATTCGTAATTTTTTAAAAAAAATTCCTTTAACAAAAAGCATCACTGACTCTACAAAGAAAATATTTAGGGGGACACAAATCATGAAGATATAAGATATGAAAACTCACAAAATTTAACTGATTTCCCTATTATATTTCTATCCACAAGTGAGTGACTCAATCGCAATAAGCTTATTGCAAAATAAATTCAAAAAGCTTCAGAAAGAATGAAGAATAAAAAATAAGATAAAAATAAGGGACCAAAGTTAAAATAAAAAATTAAATGCAGTTAGGTGCAGCTAAATTTTTTGGGAAGTTTTATTTAGTAAAATTATACATTTGTGGAATATTATTTATTGATTCCTCCCCATGTTCTTCTCAGAATTGATCCCTATCTCTCATCCTCACAAATACTTAGGTCTTCAACAAGGTTTGAATTTTTTTCCTAAGATTCTTTAAGTTTACTCCTAGAATAGTTGTTTTCTTACATTTACATCTGAACTTTATCCAACTCTTATTCCTCAATATTTAGCTCTAAATAGAAATAACCATAACCATTTTTCTTTTGATTACAAATAAAAATATTTAAGAGCTATTCTTTAGGATATATGAAAATAAAAACGTATAAAGTATATAGAATAAAATTTATGTCCTAAAAATATTATCAGTACTTATAGTAACTAAGACATATTTTCAATCATACCTTTAGTGTATATACAAAACCAGTATTGGACCTGAGTTATATTATTAAGCTATTAATTTAATGTTTGGTAAATAATTATCATATCATAAAAATTAATTTATAACTTAAAATTAATCTCACTATGCTTTACGCTAAAAATCTCAATTGTGCCCTCCCAAGAAATTGCATTTGAAATTAAGTCTGAATGGTCCTCTAATGAAAGGGAAATAAGAAAGTGGAAATGTATCAGGAAGTATCTCAAACTGTTATTGAATTAGGGCTCCAGTTTGTACAAATACATAGATTTAATAAAATATGACCCTAAGTATTTAGCCCTTAGACACAAAATGAAATTTACATACACCTATAATTATATTATATTTACTAGTCCAATTTTTATTAATTACAAAATATTAATTTTTATTTATTTTAAAATAATTATGTAGTAATTTAATAATTTTCCACATCTTAAACATACTCATGATAGGTGAAGTTATTAAGATTCGGTAAAAAGGAATAAAATTTTCCAGATATGAAAACTGTGAACCTCAAAAAAGTTTCAACCAGGTATACCAAATCTAGTTTGATATGAAATTGACATTTTCCCCTATTTCCTATTGTTAGGCCCCTAACTAGGCGGCATTCCCTGCCCAGAGGCATGTGTGCTTATTGGGAGGGCATGTTCGTGTGAGACTCACGATCTGTAATGATTGAGTCCTATTTAAAGCTACGGCGCAATAAGGGTGGTGACACTCAACCTGATCTTTCAGGCCATTGCCCCCGTAAGTGGTGATACACTACGGACGGTGTGTGCCCATTCGTGCTTAGGCGGAATGGATCTAATGAAGTCTACGCGTGCTAGGCGTGCAGGCGGACAAGCGTGAGCGTAAGCGTGTGCAGGAAGACGCGCGCCAGCGCCAAGCGCCACGTGGGGGTGCCAAGCGCCGTTCGCGGTGCAGGGCGCGTAGGCCGGGCGGCGTGCCGCGGGCATAGTGCGCGGAGTTGCGCGAGAAGCTGCGCATCGACCGCACAGGCAGCGCGCACATTGCGTGGGCCGGGCACGAGGCAGGAGACATCCCCTCGAGAGACTAAGGCAATGGCGCACAGTGAGCGCCAAGGCGACATGGGGGCATTGCACCCCCGCGGGTAGTGTTGGGCGCACAGCGCCTAACTTGAACCGTTGAATGCAGCGGCATCGTGCAGTCTGCACGTGATAGGTGTCAGCGCGGGTGCTGGTGGCATGTCTGATCGTCAAGGCAGGGGTGGCATGTGTGATCGCCATGGCTGCGGGCGCGTGGCGCTTATGTGTAGCAGCAGGGTTGGCGGGCACGCACGTGGAGTGGCAGGCCTCAAGGCAGAGAGGCGACACTACCCTGGCACGATGCGCCTCATCTCGTTACTATGTATCATCCCTGGTCTTCCCCCGTGTAATGATCATGACTACGATGTAACCTCTTCCGATATCAATGCAATGACCCTATTCCTCGACGGGGCTGCATCCCCGCACTCTCCTCTAACCCTTTCTTTGTGATCTTAAGCTATTGCAAAAGACTTATTTTGCAAGAGATAGAGGCTGCTCAGTGTTCTCCTCCAAGCACTGAGGCCGGTACGCACCAGATTCGATCAATTGACATAGCTCAGGATTTGATCGTGTGACACCTATACATACATTATTTCAAAAATATATAGTTATAATTTACTAAAAATATACATTATATTTTAATTGAAATCAGATATATTTATTTTTCATATCCTTAAATATAAACTCACTATATGGTTTTAACAACTATATGTAATATTAAGGATATATTATGATAACTTTCTATATACATATCATTTGAATATATATTATCAAAACCTTTACACCTTCTACTTCAAATGGATTAAAGTGTATTGCATAATTTCTATGTATCCTTGTTTTGGAATAACCTTGTATTCTAGGAGAAGAATTGTAGGTTAGAGTCGCGAATAGCTTATTTCTGTCAAAAACAATTATTGTGTAAAAAAGAAAATAGAATTTTTTGTGAAAACATGGTATTATATGAACAATCCAATCCAAATGTGGAGGTATGAAAAATATATATTTTATAAATAATTTGAATCTACCCTGGTCATTTCTTGGGTAATATCCTGCCCCATATTCTCACTCAGAGCGAGTCATATAAATAATCTTGCCCACCAAGTCAATAATACTATAATATGGTCAATATTTAATCGTACAAGAAAACTAAAGTGTTCCCTCAACATGTAAAGCTTCAGACCCCTTATCCCTAGTCACTAGGGCACGTAGATATTTATTTACAGTTCTAATTTTCTGTCCGCAAACCAAGATGTAAGAGATACCTTAAAGAATACAAATATTCACTATCTTTTCTGTTGGATATTTACGTTAATGAAACTATATTTTTTATTTTGAGATATAGAAGTAAATATACCAATTATACCAATCTCAATGCAAATATAATAAATATATATCATACTTAACTCTTTAAAGATAATCTAATTTCATTTTTCAATCCATCCCAACTCAAATATATTGAATACCAGTGTCAACCCAATTCTATAAACATTTCAATTAATTTATAAATTTAACTTATTTCAGCTTTATCAAGATAAATATAACTCCATATGATTTAGGCTTATTTTTTATCTCGATTGAATGGTGAATTTATACTAATTGAATGAATGTTTTAGTTACAGTTCCATGGTTGAACATTGTTGTAACTATTTCAATCATTATGTTTACATATGGTTTGGTCAATCATTATAATGATAGAGTAAAATCATATATTTTAATCTTCATCAAATTCATATTAACTCTTTAATCTTGTTCTCTATATTAAATTCAGAACTTATTTTATGTAATTTTTCAGTATCTATGACTGCTGAATGTAAATTATAAACTTTAAATTCATTTAAGTCAAATAAATCTTTTATAATCACTATGGTCTTTTGTCTTTATTTCTAATCCACTAGTTTTTATCTATCCCATAATCTGATTTCCCAGTGTTTTATAATACATACCACTTGTTTACAGCACTTTTTTTGCCTTTTCTTAGGCTATTGTAAATTTCTCATAAATGGGATCAAAACAACTAACTTATAGGAAGATTTTCAACATTGGTAGAATAATTTGGAGTAATTTATATCATGAACCAAATTATCCACCTTAAATTTTTTTTTAATATTCATAATAATATGAATAAGCCATTTTTAAAGCTCTCTCAGACATTCTACAAAAACCGAATATGTTGATCGTGATCTTGTATGAATAGTGTGGATTTTTAAAATGCAGCCTATCTATCATTACTAACTATATTTGGGCAATGAAAACCATATCTCATGGGTCCATATTAGTGTACCTAGTCCTAAGTCAAACTCTTTGGTTTCCAACTAATTCATGTTTATTATGGTATCTAAGGAATCTTATCCTACTCGTCTATTAATATATGTAACTAATACAGGGTTCTACACGTCTAACTTAAACCATGCACTGAATGAGTGACCTTATGAGGTCTATTTAGAGTCCTATATATCACAAATATCCATAAAATTAATGTCCAAAGTATGTTTTTTTTTCTCATGACCTTACATTTCTTTTTATTCACCATCATAGTAGTTATGAAAATCCTATCATTTGGAATAATTAATTATCGGTGTCTCATTGGTTTTCTCAAGTTGGTAAGTCCAATTGAATTTTAGTATTGTCATCTAAAAATTTTCCTCGTGGTCCTCCAAATCTTATTATATCATCATTATCCTCCTGAAATTTGATTTTTCATGATAAAAATAAATGTTTATGAATTTATTGTACTCAAGCATGATTTACTAAACGTAAAGGATTTTTTACATTTCTATAATTCCTTCATCTTTAATCTGAAATTTATATCCAACTTTTTATATTTTTTTAATTCAATTAATTTGATATAAATATTAGAGAAAATATTCCTTTAAATCTTAAAGTTTTCAGGCACATTTAAAAAAAATAAACACAATTTTTTATTCCAGTGAAAATTATTTCACAATTTACTTATTATAAATTGAACTGAAACATGGAGAGTGATGGATATTATGAAAAACATAGAATTTACTGAGATAAGTTTTAAAACCTGTCATCTCAAGATAACTAGAAATTGAATGAATTTTATCGTGGGACAGATAGGAAGAAATAACATTGATTTATAATATCTTGTGAATCAAATAAGTCAGCTTATCTGAGTTGAAAAGGTTAAAAAAAAAAGTAACAGAAAATGGATATTTATTTTCGATACTGTAAGTTTAGATACAATTATATGGTGTAATATGAGTTGAAAATTAAGAAAAAACACTATTATACATTGAATTAATAAATATTTATCCAGCCTATAAGAATTTTAATACAAAATAAATATTTTTATTCAAGAAATGATAACATTGAATTGATATTTATATTCTTAGACTAAGAAATAAAAGAATAAGATTCTTTAACTGAATTATATTTGGACTTCAAAAATACTAGAGGGCAATTTGAATCAATATTGGGTGAATAATTTTCAAACATAATTGGCATAGACATTGAAATATTGAGTGATTTTTTATTGAATAGTTATTGAATATAAATATTCAAATTTATTAATGAGGTAAAAATTTCCTTTTCACTTATAGTTTTTCTATTCATAGGTTTGAGGCCTCATGGAATAGAATATTTTTGGTAATGAGAGTAAGTGATGAACCAGAAATTAGGGTTATAAATAGTGTTTAAGTCTTATGGTTTATGCAAAATACTTATAATTTTGTTTACAAGTGTAGGGTGAGCAAGTGTTGAATCCATCGGGAGAAAGTATAACCCTAATTTTAGATTTAATTTATATTTTTTGGAATCTTATATTTATTTTAGGAATCAAATATATTATAATGAAATAAAAATAGTGAAAATTAATTCAAAATAATTTTATATATCATATAATATCAATCCTGTTGAACATAAATTATCAAAATTTTATAAATAAATTTGAGAATTTTTGTGGAAAATTTTAATTAGAAATACTAATAATTAATTCTAATGAAAACTCCTAAGCTGGTGATTTGGACTGGATGGACGGATGAAATCAAATAATTAATTATGATGGAGATTGTGACAGGTACCCATTGGTGAGCAGCGAAGCAAGGCAAGTGATGCAGAATTGTCATCGCTGGTAGTGATGGAGATAGGGTGAACATATGCTGGTGAGTAATGGAGTTTGGTGGAAATATTTAAATAAATAAATAAATACTTTATGTTAAATTATTTTATTCATAAATTAATGTAAAAATAAATTTTAAAAACTCATAAATCAAGAAAATTCAAAACATTATTATAAAAATGAAATAGTTCATTTAAGATTCAATAGCACGCTATTACGATTAGCACATAAAATACATCAAATTACTAGTAAAAATAACGTGATATTTGTGATTATGAGCGAGTTAATGAAAAATAGTGTGCATAAGTCAGAAATAGATAAGTGATATTTTGAAAAAAAAATTAATTTTGCACTTTCAAAAGAGAAAAATTTGTAAAATGAAAGAGAGTGAGTGGTGTTGGAAACAAATTAGGTCAAGTTTGACCATTATTGTAATTCCTTAAATAAAATTTCTCTAAAAGAGATTGGAACAAAATTTATTATATAGATATTTAATTTTTTAAATAATAACAAATATAGTAGATATAAATGGTAAAGAAAATATAAATGAAGATATAGTCCGGTGTAATATAAATTGTCTACATATGGGACCAAGGTCACCATCTTAAGGGTGTGTAGCAAACAAAATATAATGGGATGATGGGTTTTCACCTAAAGAACTTTTCCTAGCTCCTAGAGGCTAGGATGAGCCAGGTGGAGCTCCAATCTCAGCAACAACTAACACAATATATACTTAGACCTGTTGGACTTAGTTTGGAGATAGAACCATGGTCATTCAAGGTTTCATGTTGAGGAACATACCATCGATCAAAACAGGTTTATGGATTTGTGCATGACATATATGGCATTACTAAGGTAAAAAATGCAGGCTCAGGTCTCTTTGGCTGTCACGCAGTCAAATCCCAAGCTAGGTCTCTTGCTCGAATCTGACGCGTGCCGGCCTCAGTGCTTGGATCAGAACACTGAGCAGCCTTGATCTCTTGCAGTGGAAGTCTCTCGCAATAGCTTAAGATCGCATAGAAGGGGTTAGAAGAGAGTGTGGGGACGCAGCCTCGTCGAGGAATAGGGCCATTGCATTGATATCATAAAAAGGTTACATTGTAGTCATGATCATTACATGGGGGAAGACTAGGGATGATACAAAGTAACGAGACGAGTCGCATCGCGCAAGGGTGGTGTCGCCTCTCTGCCTCGAGGCCCGCCGCTCCGTGCGCGCACGCCCGTCAGCTCTACCGCTACACATGTGCCCCCATGCTGGGCATCGCGCGCCCACGGGTGTGGCGATCACACAAGCCACCCCTGCCTTGACGATCACACGCCACCAGCACCCGTGCTGACACCTATCGCGCGCAGACTATGTGACGCCGCCACATTCAATGCCTCAAGCCAGGCACTGCGCGCCCGGCACTACCCACGGGGCGCCACACCCCCATGCCGCTTCGGCGCTCACTATGTGCCTCTGCCTTAGTGTCCTGGTAGGATGTCTCTCGCCCCTTGCCCCGCACACGCAATGCACACGCTGCCCGCACTGCCACCGCACGGCTCCCCACACAACTCTGCGCGCTGCACCTGCGGCACGCCGCCCGACCTGCACAGGGAATGCTGCTTAGTTAGGGGCCTAACATAGCGTTACAACTATTAAGCATAGATCCACACAGTACATAATGATTATTTAGTGCCTAAAATATTTTTCACTACCTAATTTTCCTCTAAGGTTTTCAATAATACATCAAAAACACAAAAGATGTGTTTAAAAAATATGTTCATATCCTATAATTTTCTGAGAAAATTATCTAAATATATGCCTAGCTAACCACTATGCATTCAAACATTATTAGTCCCACAATTGCAGCCTATTTGAATCATCATTTTGAATAATAGTTTCTAATACTATGATTGTCCATCCTCTAAGTTGATGGTTGACCTTACATGGATGCATAACCTTTCACGTTGAGTTTAGTTTGTGAATTGGTGGATCATCCGATTGGATATAACACAATATAGGGAAATCTGATCCTATTGCATGGCATTAAGCCAAAAGGAGACTTTACTAAAACGTTTTAGAGACAATTACAATTATATTCAAATATTCTCGTCTAGTTTGTTAGCTGAAATATGGTATACTCAAAAAATGCTAAGCAATTGGGTATTGTATTGAAATTATATGGAAGTAAGATCAGGGCCATTCGTGGTATTCAAAAGTTAGTAATCAATATTTTCAAGCATACCCCTAATTAATTTCAATTTTTTATATTCTACAAACCTTTGTTGGTTAAGCTTTTATTCCGACATGGAAATCAGATAAAATTTGACGAGTGACCTTACATGAATGGATGAAATAATAATATTAGTGAGTACTCATAATTTCAACACTTTTGAAACTATATAATATATAGTTTCACAAGATATATCTTTTTTGAAATTTCAAAAAACAACATTTCATAATGTTCAATGATAGTTCCAAATAATGTGACCTTAGAGTGTGCACCCCCAAAGGTTGGCATTTAACCTTTGATGGCAACTTAACCTTAACCCTTTGGCAACTTGACCTTTCGTGGTAAGTTTGCTTTATAAAGCAATGCTTAATCCTTTGGGGCTTAACTCATATAATGTAAGCTGCTCCCATCATTGCATCCATCTATGATGACTCATGATATCCATTTTTTATGTTATGTTGAAATATGGTATATTAGTAGAATCATTTGCTAGACACAAGCATTCCACATTTTCTTTGGGTTTATTCAGAAAATAGAATTGCAATTAATATCAATTGCAGATTAAAATCTAAAACTACAGACATGAGTGAGCTTGGTATTGAGTATTTATGATACCATTACTATCATGTTTTGATTTCATAATTTAGAGTAAGAAAACTAGCAAGTATTCATCACTCCATATCAATAACCTCTTTAAAATACCAAATTAGACAACCATGCTATCCTCTATATTCTACATTAAAATTTTCTGTAGGCTCTAAATCTTTGTTTGTTGAACTAATTGCTCTAGCAAAGATCATATAAATTTCAACAAACACCCTTACATGAATATTAGATGAAATATAGATATGTTGTGATTTTATCAAATTTCCAATATACATAATAAAAAGGGTTAATAGCACAGTATATCCCAAACCATGTCCAAAATCTGCGAGTTAACCTTAGCTTTTTTTGGCAAGGTATATCCCAAACTCACTAAGTCGTCTGCGATATATCCCGGTGATGACGTGGAGTCCATCGTGGCTGCCAGGTGGATCTCCGGTCAGATTTTGACTTGGCGGAACCCACCTAGCAGCCACGCTGGATTCCACGTCATCACCGTGATATGTCTACCTGCCAAGGGTTTAACTTAAAGAGAGAGAGGCATTCTAGAGAAAGAGAGAGAGGCGGGCTAGAGAGAGAGAAGGAGAGAGAGATTCTAGAGAGAGAAAGAGAGGTGTTCTAGAGAGCGAGGCATTTTTTAGAGAGAGAAAGGGAGAGAGAGGCACTCTAGAGAGACCCAACCCAATCGAATCGCACGGGAGAGTGAGGCGTTCTTGAATAGAGACATAGACAAGGAGAGAGGGGAAGGTTATCGATGATCATCGTAGATATTGGAGAGAGAGAAAGAGAGTGAGGGGGGGTTCCGCCAAGAGCTCACGGGCCTTGGCGTCCAGCGGCAGAGGTGGTTTCGCATCCCTCGTCGTGGGCCAAAGGAGAAAGGCTCTGACCGCCCCTTGTGCTGATGACGACGATATTTCCCCTGTGCTGGAGGACGACGTCAAGGTGTGGCCCTCCTTGGCGCAGTCCAATGGACGCCACCCTCTTCATGGCTGCCGCTGCCGCCGGCGCCGCTAGGAAGACGTTGACGGCGCCGCTAGATTGCATCAAGCTCCTCATGCAGGTGAGCTTCGCCCACTTTCCAGCACCCCCTTTATGTTTATCATGCTAATTCGTCCTTGTCCTCTTGATGGATTTTTGAATGCCCTTTATCTTGTTTTGGGTTCTTACTTCTTTGCAGACTCACAGCGCCTGGAATTTTGGGCAAAGCACCGCAAAGGGGATTAACTTCTTTGAGGTGCCCCTCGTCTCTTTTAATTAACTCTCTTGCAAGTTTATCGTCTGGTTTATTTTTCATCCGTTGCTGACTTGAATGCGTCGCAGGCTTTCTCTTTAATCAGTAGGGAGGAAGGCGTCAAGGGTTATGGGAAGGGTAATCTTCCGCAGGTAGCTTCCTTTGGGAATTACCCACTATTTTTTACCTTACAAATTTTCCCATGGTGTCAAAACTTCCTTGTTCTTCTTCGTGACTGCGAGAATGTCTCTGTTTCGTCCAGGTGATCCGTAAGGAGATAGATGCAGATGAAAGGCTCGCTGTATGACAGCATTCTCGCGGCATTCACAGGTAAAATAATTCTGCATTACTTGGTCTCGCCTTTGAAACACCATTGAATTGCATCTGTTAATCGCTCAGAATCAACTTACCAGAGCTGAGGATAGTTGTTTCTTTCTTTGTTTGTTTATGCCCGTGTAAGGATTGTGGAGTGTGGTGGTGTGTTTGGAGTGAACAGTGGTTTTGTGCCCAACGCACTCAAAAGTTTGCCAAACAGCAGGTACGCCGTGCTCATGCGATAGGGAATGTGTTTATCCTCATTAAACTAGCAGACATGAATCTTGGAGGCAGAAAGTAATATCTTGATGTTTTTTTCGTTGGGTGGTATCTTGCAGTATTAAGCTGACCGCCTTCAACACAGTAAAAGGGCTGATAGCGATGAGTCAGAAGGAGCTCCAGAGAATCATAGAGGAGAATCGAGCCAAAATGCTTAGCTAAGAAAGTGTCGCAACTTGAGGGCCTGATGTGATCACTCGCCGTCCATTTTGCCAATGTGTGTTGCAAGATTTTTCATTTTTAGGGTCGGGTTTATGCCCAATTGTGTAAACGTTTGATTCCTCCCCTTTGGTGGTTCTCCAAGTTGGACGAGATTATTGAAATTCCCAGAGAGCGTGGGAGGCAAAGAGCCAGATGGAGAGGGAGAGGGGAAGCCCAGGGACCTAAGCATTGATGTCATCAGTTGGGGGCCTACTCTTACTACTATAGATGCATTCCAAAAATAAGATAAAAAATTAGAGATTTTCCAAAAATAAGAAACTCCCTTTGCATTTTCAATTTGGAGAAGAAGATTGGAATTCAGCTGGATGAGGCTAGCTTGGAGGATCTGCTGTCTCTCTCTATCTTTGTATCTATCGCTATCCCTCTCTATCATGTTTCATCTCTAACTATTTCTCTGTCTTCTTTATCTTATCTCTCTCTAAATATTTTTTAACTCTTCTTTCTCTCTATATCTTTCGCTTTCTTCTTTACGTTTGTCACTGTCCCCATCTATATGAAGATATAACTATATGTGAGGAATCGATATGAAGAGAGAAAAGAGAAAGAGATGCCTCCACTTTTGGACTAGAAGAAGGTTAAGGGCATAAATTAACATTTCGTGTTGGATAGTCACGATCATCACATTTGAAAAACTAAGACCAAGTTTCGCTTGTGCCTTTTCAAAAATTTGACTATAGATGTCAATCATTGGTTCATTTGCGCCATCTACTTCAACACGTGGGGGTTCTCTAGCTCCCTGCCATCCCTGCATGATTCATCAATACATGTTAATTCTTTTTACGTTGAATAAACTTCAAAGCCTGTAAACAAAGTTAAACAAAAAATTCAATCTGTACTTGGCCTGCAGCTCGTGACCTCGTTTGGGTGCATGTCTTATGATTATTTGGGTGCATGTCTTTCGATTATGGCCAACTTGGTGGCAAAGAGAGCTCCTCATCTGCACGCCTTTCTTGGATAATCTTTGACCTTTAAGTTCTTTCTCACTGAAGTCAATTCTTCTCTTTTGCTTGGGCCTTCCAGGTTGTTTCTTCACGAGAGGAGGGAATACATAGTTCCCTTCAACTTCGGTCCACAAGTTTCTTCCATTCATTGGTAGGATACCATGTTTATAAGCTAGCTGATATACATTTTTCTTCAACCACTCAGTGACAAATCTGGCAGGGTCCTGCTTGATCTAGTGAATGCAAGTAATAGTATGGGAGCAAGGAATGCCCCTTATACCCCAATACCTGCAACTACAGGTTCTGGTGTGTAAATCAATCACAAATCTGTTTCCGAAGTCTGTAACTTCGAATTGATACTGGTCTACATGTCTAAGGGTGCATGTCCTAGACTTCAACTTGTTCTCTTCCAGCAACTTTCTTATCCGAGGGCATAATTGATCAGTTCTACCAGAAAATAACTCCCTTTTCTTCACTATCCTCTGCATGACAGCACTTCTAATATCTTCTAGCATGTCTATGATAGGTTTTGACCTAGACTGTATGATATAATTATTGAAGCACTCACAAACATTGTTATCAATCACCTCACATTTTGGCGACTCACTAATGTAAGACATGCAAAACTTCTTTGTGCCTATATCTCCAAAGTCATGCGCGGCTTGTGGTTTCAATGTGCTCATCTGTCCCATGATCCTCTAGAAATCTTGATGAGTCGTGCACTTCACAGCATTCCAAAATAAGTTCTTCAGTATATCAGTAGAATGTCCCTTCTTCTTCCAGTTTACATAAATATGTCTGGCACAATTCCTATGATCCACATGTGGTAACAGATATGCCACTGCATTTTCTAGCCCCTGCATAGTGTAAGAGACCATCAAGCTATTAGTGCGATAAATTAGTTCCACATTAATCAATAAGACTTCAAATAATTATAATATTATGAACGAGTTAGTTAAGTACCTTCTGTTGATTGCTTATAATCGTCCAACCATGACCGTCAAAAATTCCTAAATCTCCCATAAGCAGTTGAATAAACCAAGTCCAAGAAGCTCAATTTTCCCCTTCAACCACTGCCCAAGCAATAGGGAACATTTGATTAATCTCATCCTTGCCCACAACACTCAACAATTGACCTCCCAGTTCGGTCTTCAAAAAACATCCATTCAAAGCAATGACTCTTCGGCAACCTTCAAGAAAACCTCTTGCTAGTGAATCAAAGCATATATAGAGTCTCTTAAACCTAACCAAAGAATCAGGAGTGTCTCTATCAAGCACCATCTCAAAAGTACTTGATGCCGGACGTCGTCTCAACGGCGTCCGACCGTCACCGAGGGTAGGAACTCGGTGTCGTATCACTAACTAATCGATTTACGTCCACGACGTCAACCGATGGATATGCGGAGAACAGAAATGCATGTATGACGATAACGAGGATGATGGTCCGACTATGGTACGTGCAATGCGCCGACAAGCTATGAGAGCCAATCCGGAGCGGGGACGGGGTCGCCTAGCCAGGTTGAACCAGCCCTCCAAGTCGTCCGAGGCGGGTCGAGGGCGCGCACGCCGTCGAATGGGGTAACTCCCACTGGAATGCTCACACGCGTCGGGGCGTCCCGACTCGTACCGGACAGGTAAGACGCTCGTCTTTGTTTCGTCGTACTCTCAATCTGTCTCACTCACCTATCTAACCCGAGCGCGGTGGAGGCAATACGAAAGAATACTGAGGGAAATAAATGACGTAAAGGGGCGAGTGAAGCAGAGTACCTTCGTCGCGCTGGCGACGGGATCTTCGTACCGACTGGTTCCGGAGGAGGGAGTTGTCGGGGGTGCCGGAGGTTGACTGGTGCGGAGGGGCGGCGGCGTCGGTGTGAGCGGAACGGGAACCCCAGCGTCGCGTGGATCACGGACGGCGGCACGTCGCCGCGAGGACGGGCACCGCGGCCAGGCGCCTAAGGCACCGTGAGCACGGCCAGCGGCGCAGCGACGGCGACGATGCACCGGGCGCG
Organism: Wolffia australiana; assembly: GCF_029677425.1. Taxonomy (NCBI): domain Eukaryota; kingdom Viridiplantae; phylum Streptophyta; class Magnoliopsida; order Alismatales; family Araceae; genus Wolffia; species Wolffia australiana. The sequence goes on from NC_135849.1 coordinate 1,198,867, forward strand.
CTGTTGCCACGCACGCGCGGTGTCGCACAGCACACCAGCGGCAGCTGGCGAAGCGCTAAGACCGGCGCGGCGCCAGCGGCGGCGGCACGGCGGTAGCGCTGACGGCACGGCGGCGCGGCGCGGGCGGCGGCGCTGGCCGGCGCGCGCGCGGCGCGCGGCGCGCGCGGCGCGGCGCGCGGCGGGCGCGCGCGGCGCGCGGCGCGCGCGGGCGCGGCGATCGGCGGGCGGCGCGCGTGGCGCGCGCGGCGCGGCGGCGGCGGGCGCGCTGGCGCGCGGCGCGGCGCGGCGCGGCGGCGCGCGGCGCGGCGCTGGCGGCGGCGCGCTGGCGGCGCGCGGGCGGCGCGCGCGGCGTCGGCGCGGGCGGCGGCGCGGCGGCAGCGGCGGCGCGGCGCGCGCTTCCTTCCTCCTCCTTCCTCTCCCTTTCCTTCTTCTTCCCTTTCCTTCCTCTCCCTTCTCTTCTTCCTCTCTTCTTCTTCTTCTTTCTCCTCTTCTTCTTCTTTCTTCTCTTTTTCTCCACGACCTGACCCTTCTTTCTCAAAGTGCAATTCTTCAAATATTAGGTCAAGGTAAGGGAAGCGCCCACCTCTTCCCCTTATATATGGGTGAGATGGCCCTTCCTTAGTCCAATAACACAAAAGAAAAAAGGAGAGAAAATAAGCAAGAAAATAGGAAACGGGCTTGTCAGGCCCAACATAAAAGAAAAAGGGGGAAAAGGGTTCCGCCTATGGGCCCTTCCCCCGCTACACGACAATACGAATAAAGGGAAAAACTATAAGATAAAGTAACCGACTGTAACGGTGTGCTCCGGTGGTCGGCGTCCGCGTCATGCCGAGTAACGGAATGCGGGATCCCGTGTTGCTGCGGCGGCTCGTCGTGGTGGCTGGACTCGTCTCGGTGGCGAGCTGGGTAGTGCCGGCTCCTCGGGTGCTGAGTCGGGGAAGTCCTGCTGCTCCTCTTCTGCTGGCTCGATGACGACCGGTGGTGACGCGCCATCAGTACTACTCTTATAAACCTTCTTTAACTCAGCAAGATAAGAAGGAAGCAAGTGATAATGGTCATTCAAAGATCCTGCAAGTATCTTGCGCGCCTTAGATCTAGCTCTATAACAGGTATGCTTTGAAACTGTGATTCCAAACTGTTCATTTATTTCTCTCATCATATCTACCACCTTCCAATTCTTGTCCATTCGAATTTTCTCTACAAAGTGGTTTGCAATCCAATGATAATCGGCTTGTCTATTCCTCGGAGCCCTACTGCACCTATGAGTATCATTTAGTGTCTTCACAACAAAAGCCTCCTTCATACCATCCCAACTAGCATATATCCTCTATGGGCAATCTTCCTTGCAAACAACTTCAACTTTTTGCTCACCAGACTTTAAAAACCTGATGTTGAGCTCAGTCCATATAGCATGGTTCTTCACAGCTGTCCTAAATTGAGAAGGTGATTCAAATTTCATGCCTACTTGAAATTTAATCTTCTCCGTGGGGCATCTAGGATCATACATTATGCTCCTGTGTACGTTCCTGCTATTGTCACTCTCATCATCAGTCTCATTGGGAGTTAATATCTCATCATCCAAATCAGCATACTCACTATAATATCCATCAACAGACACTCGTTGCTGAACTTGTTCTTTTCTATTTCCCTGGCCAGCAGATTCATCATTCCATTCTTCACTTGAATATCCATCGGGATCACTTGTATACACATCACTTTCCTCGTTTTGTTCACATGGATTATATTCCGAATCAGCATCACTATCATAAACAGAACCAAACACTCTTCTCTCGTCATCAGCCCTATTTAAGAAACAAATGGGAAATAGTAATTGATGATGCGTGTAATATATTTTAATTCTCAAGGGAAAACTTACGTTCTTTTAGACTTTGACTTGTGAGACAATCTAAGAGAAGCACGATGGGTGAGCGCACCACTGCACGATGAAGAACCAGACCTTAAATTCGGTCAGACCTTAAATTCGGCCCGGGAAGATGATTTGGAATGTGAAGTTTCAAAACTATAAATAAACATAAAAAAGAAGTAAAAAGAAATAAAGTGATGTGAGATGTTGAGGCCCATTAGCGGTGTTCAGTAGTGCTATGGTTGTTGATCGATCTGTTATCCGAAGAGGACAATGCCAACATCGATCACAATTCACAAGATACGGAGAACTAATTTCTCTTTGCTCCATCGTTGTCCTCAAATCCATGAATGCAATGTCATGTCCCTTTCCGTATTGAATCAAAAATTCTTAAGCCGGTGAAGCCGAAAATCAACTGGCCAGAAGATAAAATAATAAAAAATTCTACATCGGGGTATACCTATGAGAGTCCACGACAAAATTGTAAGTCCGGCAGCGAAGGACTGAGAGGCGACTCTTCACAATGAGAAATTAGAGGGAAAAGTTGAATTACAGTCCGATAAGTTATGGAAGAAACCAACAGAAATTACATCCACTCTACATCAGGCGAGATAAGAAGAAAAGTATTAACAAAAGGTGAAAAAGAACCGAATTTCGGCTTGAACATGACTCATGGGTGTGATGAGGACAAATTCTACAGAGATACAAACGTCGTGTCATTTGCGCATACATATCACACATAATACTTTGACATAAACAACACCCTGCAATCGTCAAAATCAACTGCAGAATTCCAACCACACAGAAAAAGAAGATGGGATTAACACATCTCAAATGACGACTTATAAGTCGAAAAGCACAAACGCAAACGCAAAAAAAATGAACCAAGATTACCTTCAATACGTTAAGCTTCGCTAATCAAAGAAAGCGTTCTCCATCTCGAACGAAAGTAAAACTTTCGGAATAGATAATTAATGACGACGGATAAGCAGGAATGCACAAGATCAATTGGAAAAAAATTGAACAAATGCTCTTCACAAATGACGAAATACAAGGGTCGATTGACTTTACCAGGTTACCGCCACCTTCAAGCAATCAGAAAATTGCCTTGTGAAGATTGAACCACGGTCGACCGTTATTCAAGGAAGAAAAACGACGGTGCTCCAATCAAAAGAAAATGGAGTAAAACGATCTTCGTGAGAGGAGGATGGCCTGTAGGATCGAACAGCGGCGTTCAAAGCAGGGTAGAGTGAAGGATAATCTCCGTCGTCGAGTGAAGGAAAATCTCTCCCTCCCCTCTCCCCTCCCTCTCTCTCTCTCGTGAAACCTTGATAAATCTCACTCTCTTTCTCTCTCCCCCCCCCCTCTCACTCTCTTTCTCTCTTTCCCGCACTCTCCCGGGCGATTCGGTCGGGTCTCTCTCCCTTTCTCTCTCTACAGAACGCCTCTCTCTCTAGAACACCTCTCTTTCTCTCTCTCCTTCTCTCTCTCTCTAGCCCGCCTCTCTCTCTCTCTCTTTAAGTCAAACCCTTGGCAGATAGACATATCACGGTGATGACGTGGAATCCAGCGTGGCTGCCAGGTGGGTTCGCCAGGTCAAAATCTGGCCGGAGATCCACCTGGCAGCCACGATGGACTCCACGTCATCACCGGGATATATCGCAGATGACTTAGTGAGTTTGGGATATACCGTGCCAAAAAAAAAAGCTAAGGTTAACTCGCAGATTTTGGACATGGTTTGGGATGTGCCGTGCTATTAACCCTAATAAAAATTTGTTACCATAAAGATCCATCAAAAACCACATCTCAGAAAAAAATTGAGGTCCAGGGAGAATTTTTATCTTGATCATATTAAGAAGAGTAAGTCACTAATCAGATAAAAAAAGAACAATTAACATGCGTTATAGGAAAACCGTATTTTCTTTAATTAATGACTTAATGAAGCAATTAATGGCATAATAAGTTAGCTCATTCATGCAACGTTCAAATGGGTTTGGCCGCAGAGAATTTCAAAATTTATTGTTTGTTTGTGTTCTCCGAATTGAGAAATTCACCGGAGTTTCTGTAGATCGAGATTTCGGTTCGATCGATTTTTCTGGGACCCAGCGCTATTCTGTTCTTCGACGTCGATAGCTGTGTGGCCGTTCTTCCGACGTTCCCTGAGACAAAATTCCAAGATCTTGGTGAACGGGTGATGATTTCTACGCTTGTTTTTCATCTGGGCTCTTGAAAATTCTTCTCTTTTTCGGTTGAGATTGTTGCCCAGGAAGCGAATTCCAGAGATCTACAGTAATCCGAGGCGTTACAGGGAATCTCTAGATCTCTCCAGACAAATTTTCAAACAAGATCATTCAATATCATCTTGGATCTCGCTTAACAGGTTAATTCTGACTCAAGGTTTCTTCATCTCGATGCAATGTCAAATGGGTTCTCTCGCTCAAGGTTTCTTCAAATCCTGAGAGGTGCTGAAGTGGAGACTGAGATCTGATCTTGGAAGAGTGGGTGGCTTTGAAATGGGTTATGGATCGGAGGAGAGAATGGAAGAGGGTTCGAGATCTGATTGATAATCGTTGGTTTGATTCATTACTTGTTGGCGGTGGTTAGGGTTTTTCATCGTCCTGGTTGAAGGCCGAGGAAGATGGGTTGGAGATACAACGCGGGGCTGGCTCTCATTGGTACTGTCGTTGTCATCTGGGTGACCTCTGCTGAAGTAACGCAGGTTCTATTCAAGATCTTGATTTCTTCTTTTAGAATTTTTTTAGCTTCTTCTTTTTCTTCTTCGTCTTCGGATTTCTAGGAATTTTTTAGAACAATTGCGTGCGAGTAATCTCTGCGAGGCTTTGATCAGAATCGCCATCAATTTCTTGGTTTTTGTCTGGTTTAATTCCTCGAATCAATGAATTGAATTTCGCCATTCAGTTTGGAATAACGCTGTCACTGTTCTTCTCCATTCTCTTCTTGCGCGGCATTCTTGGGAGAAAACAAGAGGGGGGAAATCTATGATCTACTACTGAAAGATTGAGCTGCAAAATGATGTTGGAAACTACGTGAAGAGATTAAGACTTTAGATTGATTGATTGTTAGGTTGATTGATTGGATTCTTTATGCATCGTTCGACAGATATGAAGGTTAAATTCTTTATTAATGACTTTTTTGGGAAGTGAATTGCCAGTCTTATGAGGATTTGAAGTTATTACTTTGTTTCGTCATTGTCATTTCCCGCATGTCATCCATCTGTTGATGAGGAATTTGTTAATTTGATCATTATTCGCGCAAGTCAAACATGGATGACAATGACAATGATGAATTCATAATCCATCCTCTCAAGGGTGGATTCTCAAAGCATGGTCCACGAATAACCAAACATGGTGACGCGCGGACAATGACAATGATGATGATGATGATGGTGACAATGATAACTTTTTCTTCATCATCATCCTCATTGTCTAGCCGTCAATGACAATTTTGTCATCTTCGTTGTCCTTTTTCATCAATTGATGATGATGACAGAGACCAGATGTCGCGGTAACAGTGACAATGGAGAAATTCATCATCTTCCCACAGCCTAAGAGACTGGTTGCTTTCATAGAAAGAGGGCCCCTTTACAAGAAAATGGTTTGGGAAAGGACAAACTCAGATTAAGACTATGGATTTATTGACTGATTGAATTATTAGTGCGTAATTGTCATCCGGTGTGAAGCTTAACTTCTTCATAATCATCTTCATCATCGTCCACTCGTCATTTGTGGATGAAAATAATGAAGACAAAATGTTGAGGCGGCAATGACGATGACAACCCTAGAGTTAGGCTGTTGTCATATAAAGAGAATCCTTTTACATGAAAAAGTTTTGGAAAGGACAGCCAGGGATTAAGATCGGATTTATTGAATGCATTCTTTATTAATTTATGTTTTCTTTTTTCTTTTCTTCTGATCATTTTTCATCTTTATTTTTTTGTCAAATGATATAATTTGATTTTTGGTTTTCTTAAGGATTAAATTTTTCTGCAGAGGATATTTAGAGACTATCAGCAACCCTTTGCCATTACTTACCTGGGTGCCTCACTCATGGTGGTTTATCTGCCCATATCATTCATCAAGGATTGGCTTTATGTTATATTTAGAAAGTATTCTCATGCAAGCAGTCGAACTCAAGTAGAACTCACCCGAAAATCCTCTGGGATTCTTGACTCCCCTCTTGAGTACATTGAAATGCAGAAGACTCTGGATAAAGAACTTCAGACTTCAAAAACAAGACAGGAAAGCGAAGCAGAGATTTTCTCAGAGGAAGAAGGCCTGCCATTCATTACTAAAAGCAAGGAAGATTTCTCTCAAGTGAAACAAAAGAGAGAGTTTGCCACCAAAGAAATCGCCATGTTTGGTCTTTATCTGGCCCCAATTTGGTTCTTGACAGAAGTGAGTTTGCTGATGTATCCTAAATTCCTTGATTTTGTCATTTTTAAATTCTTTCTTATATGTTACGATCTTTATTAGCTTAATTTCTTATTTCATCTGTTTTTGGGTGTTCATTACCTCAATGTTGCATCACTGAAGTTTCATTGTGAGTACCATCTTCTGCTGTCCTTATTTTTTTTAGAGGTTATGTAGTTAAGACTATTATAATATAAATACTGATACGTATCGTAAGGACAGTAGAGGGCGAGGAGAGGTAGAATTTCCCGGGGTAGAGAGGTGAAACGGGAAGGATCAGAGAGGGGGCCGAGCAGAGGGGGTAGGGATCGGCCGAGGACGAGCCGCCTGAAGACGCGGTGAAGTGGAGACGATCACGAGAGCAGGGGATCGTTGAGGGAGAGAGGGGGACCAGACCTAGACGTGGAGAGGGGAGAAAAGGACATTTCTTTCTTCTTCTTCTTCGCTGCCATCCTAAAGGAAGGGCATCCCTATTTAAAGGAAATACATAATAGTCAAATGACTGAAACGCCCCTGTGGGCTAACATGACGAAACTACTCCTAGATAGGTCGAGGATCCTCTCAAGGATCCTATCACTGCGTGAACCATCTTCTGCTGTCCTTATTTTTTTAGAGGTTACGTAGTTAAGACTATTATAATATAAATACTCTATATAATAACAATTTAAACACAGAAATCTTGAGTTTGTCTTGGAATCTTGGTGGTCTGCACCTAACAAGCTCTTGATTGTCCTCTTCTTTTTCTTCTTCACCCACTTCTTCTCTCTCTTCCCTACTTTTTATTTACACATTCTTAATAATTCTTGATCGGCAGTCATCCGGTTTCATTCATTTAGACAGTTGATTTACTCTTAACCAGCATTATTTTACTATGTTTTTCTGTTTTATTCAGTATTTATCAAATGCTGCTCTTGCTCGAACCAGTGTTGCAAGTACGACTGTTCTATCATCGACCTCCGGGCTCTTTACGTTGTTCATCAGTGTTTTAATGAAACAAGACTCGTTAAATGTGGCAAAAGTTATAGCTGTGCTGGTAAGCATGGCTGGCGTTGCCATGACGACATTGGGCAAGACCTGGGCGGCTGATGAGTCAGAATTAAGCCCTTCTCTGTAGGTTATCAACTTATTAAATTAAATAAATAAAAAGGTTACCTACTAATCAAATAATTCCAAGTAGAGTTTCTTCAATGATGACATTTGCATTTATTTTCCTCTTGTAGGGTGGGAGAGAGATCTTTAGTAGGAGATCTTTTCAGTTTTCTCTCGGCAATGTCATATGGTTTGTTCACCGGTATGAGCCATGTTCTCTAAATTTGAAATACTTCATATCCTGAGCCCAGTGGTAGGATTTTTTTAGTAAAAGTTTATGTATAGTTTAGTTGTGTTCATGCAGTTCTTCTGAAGAAGTTTGCTGGAGAGGAGGGTGAAGGGGTGGATGTCCAAAAACTTTTTGGATATGTGGGCCTGTTTACACTCTTCGCTCTGTGGTGGCTCAGTAAGATATACCGATTTTGAAACTCTAATTTTCTGTTGATGAATATGAGATAAGGCCTGTCGTTTAATAAGCTAAAATGTCAAGAATCGCATTAAACATGGGGATGAACGAAAAATTGTGTAGTATGATGAAAAAATCAATGGCCTGTTTTATCAAATTCACCGTCTCAAGATTCTCCTTTTCGTATTGTGTAGTTTTCCTTGATATCTCCCCTTTCCCTGCATCTCTAGCCAAATTTTAGTTTTTTCATTCAGTTTTGGTATTAATGCTTTCATTCTGCATGGTATTGTTAGGTATTTGACGGCTTCTGTCAGATGAATAATTAATGACATGTTTTTTGCATATTCGTGTTTTGTGATTATCTCCACTATGTTCTTGTCAGGTTTTCCTTTAATTTTCCTCTTATTCTCATTTCCTCATCAAAAACTTGAATTTTTATTCAGTTTTCTTAAGTATCTTTTCGTTCCTTTTCTCCATTGCATTAATCAGATGAAAAAATGAATTATAATTTTTCACATTCATCTGTTTTATGATTGTCCTATACATTTTTTCATATAAATATTGAGTTTCCTCTACTTTTTCTCTTTTCTTTTATATTCATCCAAATCTTGTATTTGTGATTCATTTTTCATAGTAATTCCTTCATTCCTTTTTTCAGTTTGGCCTTTATCTGCATTGGGGATCGAGCCCAAATTCACAATTCCCCACTCTGCTAAAATGGAGGAGATTGTGCTTGTCAATGGTTTAGTGGGTAGTGTCCTGTCAGACTACTTTTGGTAAGGAAGTCATTGCGTGGCTTTTAGTCTTTCTCCTTGACCATAATTTCTTCACAAACTATCTCCCAGCATATAAAAATGACATTCTTCTTTTGAAGAATTCAAAATTCTAGCTTAACTTTCTTGTAAGACATTTCTCAAATTCTTTCATCGGATAAACAGAAACTTCTAATGATTTAGGATTTATGGCCCAAATATAGTTTCACCGTTATAAACTTGGAGTGTGATCAATTCATTGCACATCTTCTTTGTGAATAATGAATTATCTCAAATGTGGACTTTTATATCCAAATATGGCTTTATCCACTTAAATGAGGACTAGGTTCTATGTGTTGGTTAATTATCCCATAAAACTTATCTCAAACTGGGAATTCTTCTCGCTATTTAGAATTTTAGAACCAACATGATGTCATCCGCAAATATTTGGAATAGGATCAAGTATTTTCTTCAAACTCTAGAAACATAAGTTTTCTGAGTCTGTGATAACTTTATGTTGACAGGGCACTTTGTGTTGTCTGGACGACACCGCTGGTGGCTACTCTGGGGATGTCTCTCACCATACCTCTTGCTATGGTTGCAGACATGATAATCCATGGCCGCCATTATTCTGCCATTTATGTTCTTGGATCGGCTCAGGTACCCTCTTTTCCTATTTAGTAATTATCTTTTCTCCCTATATTTCTAATTGCTTCTATGGGAAGGGGTTTTGTGTTATGATCAGATCTAGGTATCTCTTTCGATACTCTGGTCTCAGAAAGATAGAAAGAGATAGAGAGAGAGAGCACCTGAGTGTATTGTTGAATGCAGATGTTTCTCTATCTGACCTTTGGAAGATTGAGTGCTCTTTCCCAGACTCGGATAATGCTTTCAGTCCCTTGTCCAGTTGGAAAATTAGTGAGAGATATATTTGGTTCTGTTGAAAGCTTTCTAAATATTTGGTAGTTATCTTCTTAATATCTAGACAACTAGCTGCATACCTCTCTCTAACCATCAGAGGATTGACTGCTCTTCCCCAGACTTGCCTTGCTCATTGGGGAAACTACAGAGGGAGAGAGGGGGGGGGAGAGAGAGAGAGATTTGATTATCTTTATGCCTTTCTTGATACCTCTCTAACCATTTTCTTTCAAAAAAAACTTCTCTATCCATTGAAAGAGTGACTGTACTTTCCAGACTCTGGTAACTCTTTCAGTACGTTTCCCAGCGGAGAAGAGAGGAGGGAGAGTGCGTCTTTATAGATTCTTTCTATACTTCTAGGCTCATTTATTTTTAATATTGCTTTCATCTTCTAAGAGACTCTCTTGTTGCTACAATCTGGTACATTTTGGAAACTCTGTTTTCAAGAGAGATCTTTATTATCTCAAAAGAAAATAAAAGTTATAGTTAAATCCAGTTATCCCATATTCTAATCCTGAAACTTTCACCCTGGCTTGCTTGTTCCATGATAAATGAAAACGTTTACTTTCCTCAGTGATGTGAAAGATACATGAGTAATCTGATATTTCTTTTTCCATCAGGTGTTTGTTGGATTTGTAATAGCTAATGCTGCGGACTGGATTTCCCGGAAGCTTGGCTTCTAATCATGGCTGGGAAAATTATTTTGTTATGTTTTCTCATCATTCTTTCATCATTTTCACGGTGACACCCTGGAAAATGTAAATGCTTTTTTGAAATGTGATACATGCGTGTCAAAATCATCCTTAATTTTTCATTGATTGGTATCAGCGATACAAGATTAAATAATATTCTTTTCAATAAACCCAATGAAGTTTTAGGTTCAGAATTTTAATAATATAATGCATAGATGAATAAAGAAAAAATGTGGACGCATTGAGTCAAAAAAATCTAGTCTCACATAAAACCGTAGACAGAAATTTTAGTTTGGTATTGGAAATAAAATATGCGGTTAAGAGTAAATGGCTTATCTCTATTTATTTGGTGAAAAATAATAATTTGAAGTCTTGAGTGACCAAAGGTTGGAACTATGGAGAGCCATTGATGATTAAACCATTGAATTTATGACTGTGATAAGTGTCATGCTTTTTCATCATTCCAAAATTGTATTGATTGCAATTTAAATTAATCTGAAATTTGAATCAATCTGAAATCTGTGGTAATTTGAATCAATCATTTTTTGTGCCGCAATGTGTCCCTGTGCATAAACAAATGTTAGCTCGCAGTTGGCCATTATGGCATCACAACTTACCATGCACAGGGATGAATCAGCTAATCATGGATGAATCATAATGATTAGTCATTTTTTTACTAAATTGAAGAGCAACATGTGGCATTTTCAAAATAAACCCAAAAAAAATCATAACACCCCTTAAATAATTCCAGAACATATATTCAAAATCATAGAAATCTTAGTATATATATATTCTGACTTTAAAAGGTTATATCTCCAAATATGATGTCATAAATGCCAAAATATATATATTCCAACTTAGAGAAGCATTTTATGTATGAGTATGTTGTCCAAACGTTCGATAAAAATACCTGAAAATTGATAAAAACTGGAATATCAATATAAAAATGTATTTGATTATTTTAATCTTGATAATATGGATATTTGATCATTTTAATGAAATTAAAAAGATGGAATTTATGATATTAATCTAATAGTCTGTGTGTTATTAGTGCCCATGAGAGGTAGGGTGCAGGATGCGAAGAGAAATTTGAATGGATATTTTTTCATTTGGAGATTTAATACATATTATAGTTAAATGGGAATTTTTCATATACTGTGAATCTTTAGATGTTCACCAATATCGAATAAACCTTATATATCTAGGTGATCTTATTAATCTTATTTGAACTTATGACCCTTTTCCCAGAGGGCTTTTGCCATTAATGCATCTTGAAAATCATAATAAAAAATTATCTCTAGATAATCTCATTTCTTATTTTTGATAAACTTTGTTTTTACCCTTGAAAATATCGCATAACTCTCTAGCTGCTTTTTGATGCTCCATACCTGGATTTTTTAGATAGAAACCAAGTAGACCCACAATATGGGCATTATCTGGATGTGTACAATTTTTTGTAGACATAAGACTTCCAGAGCTGATCCATAAGGGATATTTTGCATCTTTTGAGTTTAAAAAATATTATTTTGGTAATGTTTAAGACTAAGTTGTCTCCTTTAGTAAGGGGCATAGCTAAGAAGAGGTTTACAGTCTTCCATGCCAGACTTTTTAATCACCTTTGAACGTAGCCTCTTTGATACAAAACTATTTTTTGTTGGAATGATAACAAGATTAGCGGAATTCCTAATAGATAATAGGATTCACTACGCACTTTCGTCTGATCATGACCCACCATGTTCCCAATAGATTGTAGAATTCACCAAGCTCTTTTATCTGAAAATGAATCCCAACAATCTGTATAAATAATCTGATTCTCCAAGCTCTTTCATCTGAAAATGACTCACATTTTTCATAATGCAAGCAAGCTCTTTAATAATACAAAACAGGATTCATAGCATTATCTGGTTTCGTCATTTTTATTATTTCATGTGTCAATCAAGAGAGGGACTCTTGCATATATCAGGTGTAGCTCAATATCAAAATTATTACAAGTTCCATTATTGTTATAAAAGAGTATTTTGATGAAATTTAAGAGAAAGTAAATCATAAGTTATGCCTTCTCATTGAGTAAATCATTTTTTTAATAATACAAAACAGGATTGTATTTCTCCATATGACTCTTTGAATCCATTTTTTTATAAATATCCAAAAATTATTTTTTTGAGTAAATCATAAGTTATTCCTTCTCATTGAGTAAATCATTTTTTTAATAATACAAAACAGGATTGTATTTCTCCATATGACTCTTTGAATCCAGTTTTTTATAAATATCCAAAAATTAGAGGTTTACCTTAATTGATCAACAATAAGATAACTTGACCACAGAAATCTGCTGCATGTCCCTGGATAAATATAATTAAACATACAGAAATATATATTAAAAATATTTAGTGGAACTTCTTTACAGAACTTGTATTTAAGGTTGTGGAATTTTTTTCATCTAGAATAGAGATTTTAAGAGAATTTTTAATTGGTCTAAGCTTCCGGTAAAACACAAATACAGTCAAAATTATCTTTATCGTTATCAACAATGACTAGATATGTATATTCAGTCTCTTCCTTAAAGACAATCCTGTGAACTTTATCTCCCCTTCAAAACTCAATTTCCTAAACAAATGTGTGTTTCCTGTCTAAAAAATGGATTTATCAGGGTTTTGTAAAATTTTAATGCTCTAGACATTTCTTTTATTTGGTTGTAAGCTCTTGCTTCTTCTTGACAACCCCAAATGGAACATCCTGTAAATTAGTTTATCTACTTACTCAAAGCTAACATGGGATTTTCATAGTTTCTGTTACTGTAATTCTACTGATTTATTTATCATATTTAATGCTTTTACCCATATGTTCATGGGAATAGTGTTATCAGTTAATAGAGAGCTTGCGCCAGGTAGACTTGATTACAAAATAGATGAACTTTAATATTTTTAAATATATAAGCATAACTGAATGTGTCCAAAATAGAGACAGAAACTAAGTCTTGTCTAAATTGTGGTACAAAAAACTATATATCAAGTGAAAATGATAACCATATTGTAATTATAACCTGATTGTTATCATGAGTGCACTCATGTTCTTCAAGTATTTTCCTACTGTTGAGCAAGTAGTGCCAACATTTGACATGTATACACGACATTCACATGTATGGAGAAAGAAACTTTTAGCAGAAAGCCTGTAGGCAGAATGTTGTCTCCATCTAAAGAACTCTTAACATTGGGTAATCTACTAAATTTTTGTGTATTTAATATTAGACAATCTTTGGCCCTTTCTCACTCATAACTCTTTTAGAACTTTCACTTCATAAAATTGATCATCACCTTGCATCTTTCCCTTTCATGAACATAAAGAATAAAATAGTATGAATGAGGAGTCCATTTATACACAATTAAGCTTCAATATGACTTTTCAGCCTATCAGGATGTAGCCCAAGGGAATTTCAGAGTTGTTTCCCTTTTCAGCTTATATTGCACTTTACAGCCCATATTTTTGCTTTATTTGGCCTCATTACGGACATATATGGGCTATTCTGTGCTTACTAAAGCAATTTGCTGTCCACATTTGGCTGCCATTATCACACATTGGGCCTAATAAGGCCCATGTAAGGCCAATTATGCTCCCATGAATGGCCCGGCCACCTCTGTAAGTCTGTGAGCCCATTGGGCCACTGTGCACCTAGAAGTGACCCAATTAGCCCATTTGAGGCCACGGAGTGGCCCTGTTAGGCCTTGTCCACTGAGATGATATTGGCCATGAGAAGAAATAACCTAAACCTCTCTCATTATTACTATCATTCATGTTTGTGACACTCAAGAGAATGTGTGATGGTCGCCGAACGATTGTGATTCGTGTTGTTTACACATCATAATGCCATCCCAGCTTGAAGATATTACAATTGATGATGACATTGAAAATGATTGCAGCAGGACTTGTGATGAGTATGGAGGGATAATTAATATGTGTATGAAATGTAAAAAAAATTCATTCTTTGTCATCCCGTGATTTAATGTAGAACAAATCAACAGAAAATAAAGAAAAATTTTATCCCCAAAAACCAAATGCGACAAAGTCTGATACTAATTGTTAAAACATAAAAAAAATGCGTTCACTGATTCTCAAGGATGAAATAATTAACAAGAACTTAAAACATACTTCAGTCCACCGTTTGTATCTTCGAGTCAAAAAACTGAGCGTTCTTGATGGAAGGTCTTTTAGATCAGAAGGGGATGATAATACTGACTAATCCTTGATAGTATGATGCCAAGGAGAAATTTCAACCACCTTATGACCCAAGGACCTGGCCCCTATTTATTGGAAGATGAAAAACTTAATATTGTTAAGTATATATTAATTAATCACAAGATTATTACAAAGATATACTTAACCTCTACGAATTTAATTATAATTAAATACCTTAATTTCATCATTAGTATAAGTGAACCACACTAATTGGGATCTGTTATTGATAGCTTAATAACATACATATATAGGGTTGTCCATAATTAAGAAATTCATCCATCACTTTTCTCTCTATATTTCTTTCCTTACTCTTCCAAACATAAATATGAAAGACGAAAAACCAAATCAACCTCTCTATCATTCGTTTACATTCCCTCTCTTTTTCTCTATCTATCTATTTTTCCTTTATCTTTCCAACTCTAAATATCAGTCCAAAAACCAAGTCAAAGCTCTCTCTCTCTCTATCTCTATCCATCCATCTGTCCCTTCTCTTTCCAGCTCTAAATATCAAAGTCCGAAGACCAAGTAAACATCTCTCTCTATCTCTATCAATCTATCTTTATTTTCTCTTTCCAACTCAAAATATCAAAGTCCGAAAACCAAACAACCTCTCTCTCTATCTCTATCTATCTATCTTTCCTTTCTCTTTCCAACTCTAAATATCAAAGTTTGACAACCAAGTCAATCTGTCTCTCTTGCTCTCATTCCCTCTCTCTCTCTCTATCTATCTCCATCTATTTGTCTTTCCTTTATCTTTGCAACTAGAAATAACAAGTCCAAAAACCAAGTCAAGCTCTCTCTCTCTCCCTCTCTCTCCCTCTCTCTCCTCTCTCTCTCTCTATCTCTCTCTCTATCTCTCTCTCTCTCTATCTCTCTCCCTCCCTCCCTTTCTATATTTAGTTCATTTCTCTCTCTAGAGTACCTTTCTCTTGCCAATTCTACGCATGAAATACAAAGGATCAGGTCAACCAGGTACGTCTTTACGTGTTTAATCACTGAAACTCCCATAACTGTAAGCCGTTGACTTGTTTTTTCTAGACATAATTGGCACGCGTATAAACCAAACCATCAGAGACTGAGTCCAATTACAAGGGGATGCGAAGGCCGCCTTAATAAATACTCACTTTGAAGACCATCTCAAAGCCTTGACTAGGGCTCTTTGACTAGGGAAGTCACATCAAAGCACATTGAGAAGATGTACTGCCGACCTGTAATCTAGAAATAACTTATCTACCCTTTTGAAATAAAATTTATTAAAAGGACCTACATCAGATTTAAAGATTTTTTTTCTATGGGAAATGGGCATCTCCATTATCTCTGTGGGCTGACCCCAAAACAAAGCTCTGACCATCAATTTGAATGAGTCAGCTTCAGCCTCCACAGAGAGGTTAGACTACAGTGGAATGTTGCTTAAAGGTCCAGTCAAACCTTGGAATAGCGTCCCAACATTTTTAAAACAATATTGGCTATATCCGTCTCCTGTTTTGCCACATCATTGTAAATATACTCTATTTATGTGAAATGGGCTAATTCAGTATCCATGTGGGTTGTCCTCAATCCAGAACGTTGATATCATCTTGAATGAGTCAACTCTTAACACAGATATTACTTGAAAAATTCCATTGAAATCTAGAGGTTTATTGCAAAAGATCTTAAAAGGAATATTGGCTGGCATGCCCTCCACTACCCAGTTGCATCAAATGAATTATAATTCTTTTAGGGGAAATGGGCATTCATGGCCAGGATTGGTTAGAATTTTTTTCAATTAATTCTTCCTGAGAGGGTGTTAAATTAAATTAAACCTTAAATTGCGCCTGAATCTTTTAAAAAGAATAGTGCTGAACAAGGCAGTTTTTCACATGCTAAATCACAAGTAAATGTATTTTCCTTAATCAGCCAGAGGAATTAAATGAGGGCCAAGGGCCGACCATGTTAAATTTATGAACTATTCTTCCCTTTTTGAAACTCTCTTAGGACTGTGCTTTGTAGGTTGCATTGGCCGGCCCATTATTAAGGATATAGAGAAAAGTCAAGTAGACTGATATGGTGGGACATAGCATTAAACTATGACTCACGAGTGAACTGTGCAGGCCAAATTTGGTCCATGCCAGCTGCCATCCATGCAATGTACTGACAATGTCAGCATGCATGTGCCACATCCGTTCATCTGAACCTTGGAATTGGTCTCTGGATGTGTCAGAATGTTGACATGATTGTTTTATTATCATGGTTATAATTATAAAAAGGAAATATGTTTGTAAATATGATATATCATCTTTTAATTTGTTTAAAGGACAATTGCCTTTTTTTTATTTCTTTTCAGAGTCCATCTTTCCTATGTTATGTCAGTGTTGGAGTTAATCTTCAATTTTCTTTCAAAAGGGGAATATTGTTTCTATATGCAGAATATAAAAACAAACTCAATTATTGTGATATGAGTATCCATGATAATAGATTTACATGTTCTGGAGATCAATCTGATAGAGCATAATCATTGGGGAACCCGTTGACAAAATTATAAAAACCATTTCTGTTGACTTTTGTGGATAATCAGAATATATTTATGGTACATGAGACATAAACAAAAGTAAAACTATGACAATACAGGGATTTTTCATCTGCGTTGGGCAGAAAAACATTGATAGGGTACCAAGCAGAAGGACTACACATTTATTGCTACCAAACTGTTTGACATGTCAAAATCCACCGACTTTTCCTTTTTCTCAGAAAACCATAAATAGCTTCGTGTATGTTATTCTTGGAATACAAATGACTTGTATATCCCTCCTACCCTTCAAGCATTTGAGGACATTTAAAGATAGAAAATTTATTTAAAAGCCCAGGCAAATCAAAATTAAGAGGGGATTAAGAGCAGATGATAAAGGAGACAAATTTTTAAGTGGGGCTTATGAGCAAATTCTTGACGAACCCAACTTAGTAAAATTCAAGAACAGAGTGTACATTGAATTACGACTTTAAATTATATAAATCTGTGAAATTTTGGGTTTTCTTTCCCTCTGGCGAGAGCAAAGATTAGACGCGTATATAGAACGTGAACAGAAAGAACGTGGACGGCTAGGATTAGAGTTGACCAGGTTCGGGCACCGTTTTAAATCTTTCTCTCTCTAGATCTCCACCGTTGAATATCTTCAATGGAAGACCAGGATGTGGGCAGTTCTTCGGAGCAGAGGCGGCTTCTCCGTCATGGTCACAGCTCATTCCGTCCAAATAACCAGAATTTCCGGCTACTTAATTTATTAACGCGGCGCTCATAACTCTGCCGGAAGCCCAGAAACTCGTCTCGGATAGAGATAGAGATAGAGATAAAGATAGCGAAAGAGATAGAGACGGAGAGAGAGAGATAGAGAGATAGAGATGGAGATGGAGAGATAGAGAGATAGAGATAGAGATGGAGAGAAAGAGTATAGAGAGATAGAGAGATAAAGATAGAGATAGAGATGGAGAGAAAGAGTATAGAGAGATAGAGAGATAAAGATAGAGATAGAGATGGAGAGAAAGAGAATAGAGAGATAAAGAGATAAAGATAGAGATAGAGATGGAGAGAAAGAGTATAGAGAGATAGAGAGATAGAGATAGAGATGGAGAGAGAGAGAGATAGAGATGGAGAGAAAAAGATATAGAGAGATAGAGGTAGAGATGGAGAAAAAAGATATAAAGAGATAGAAAGATAGAGATAGAGATGGAGAGAAAGAGAGATAGAGATACAGATGGAGAGAAAGAGAGATAGAGAGATAGAGAGACAGAGATAGAGATAGAGATAGAGATAGAGATAGAGATAGAGATAGAGATAGAGATGGAGAGAAGGAGAGATAGAGAGATAGAGAGAAAGAGAGACAGAGATAGAGATAGAGATGGAGAGAAAGAGAGACAGAGATAGAGATAGCGATGGAGAGAAAGAGAGATAGAGATGGAGATACAGATGGAGAGAAAGAGATATAGAGAGAAAGAGAGATAGAGATGGAGAGAAAGAGAATAGAGAGATAAAGAGAGATATAGAGAGATAGAGGTAGAGATGGAGAAAAAAGATATAAAGAGATAGAAAGATATAGATAGAGATGGAGAGAAAGAGAGATAGAGATACAGATGGAGAGAAAGAGAGATAGAGAGATAGAGAGACAGAGATAGAGATAGAGATAGAGATAGAGATAGAGATAGAGATAGAGATGGAGAGAAGGAGAGATAGAGAGATAGAGAGAAAGAGAGACAGAGATAGAGATAGAGATGGAGAG